>NC_141139.1:48619398-48774120 GCF_053477565.2 Lygodium microphyllum
TACACATTATATTTTAACGGAGCGTCCAGGGGCCCTGATAAAAAAGGAAATGTTGGAGTAGTAATCCGCGATCCCCGACGTAGAGTTACGATGAAGTTAGCTGCTTATCTCGGGGTAGGATTCACTAACAATATGGTGGAGTATAAAGCCTTGATTATGGGACTGCATATTGCCAAACAAGGTGGTATTCGTCAGTTGTTAGTAAAAGGGGATTCCTAGTTGATCCTGAATCAGCTAGATGGGACATACACAGTGCGGAATCTGTATGTATCATCGAACTGCGATGACCCTACTTGAGGAGTTTGAGAGAGTGTCTTTTCAACCGATTCCACGTTACTGGAATCAGTTTGCGAATTCTTTGGCAAATCTTGCTTATGAGGAAGACCTCTTCTTCAATTGTGGTCCTAGTTTGGATATTGTGATCAATGATGAAACAGGACCCGGTCGCTTATGGGATATGTTATCAGAGCATGCAATATATAGCAGACGATGGTTAATATGGGTGATGCAAAGAGTAGCCGAGACCAATCTACCATTATTATCCTGGACCCATAGATTGATTAGACAACATATTATACGTACGCCTCTTGCTATATATGCAGGAGGGATGGGTCATAACCTTATGCATTTAGTTTAGGGCTATGAGCCCTATGTTTTCCTCCTTGGGAAGGAGCCTATTATTGTATATCTGGATTCTTTCAGGGAGGGATGCGTAAATGCTATTCTGTTTTATTTCATTAGGCCAAGAGGGCCCGTTTTGCAAGTTTTTGAATGTTTTATTTCGTTAGGCCAAGAGGGCCGATTAAGTTTTGTGGTGAAGTGCTTTATTTCATTAGGCCAAGAGGCCAGTTGTCTGTTGAGTGCAGGTGCGGTTAATGGTTTCTTGTTTTAGTTTTGCGCTAGATAGATTCGGAAGAAGAGCTTGGAAGGAGCCTTTGTTGCGGGGAAGCTTCTCGTGGCCCTATCCAGGTGATATCTCTTCTTTATGAGTACTGTGGTTTTTATGCTATATGTGTTTATGTACTTGTAGGGGATTTTCTTTTCTTGTTGGGGACCGGCGTCCAAGGCATGAAGTCCAAGGTTTAGGTTAGGTATGGCTGAGGGAGATCTGAGTTGTCGTTGCCTCCTGTAAAGACATTGTTAAGCATCAAAAGACCTTTTTTAGAAGGGAGTTCTAGTGACCCTGTGCTGCTAGCCTGCTAGGCAGCCGTTCTAGGAGTTCTTGTTAGTTGTGAGGCAGTTAGAGCAACCTACTGAAGAAGAAAATAATGATGATGCAAATAAAACGCTGAATATCTTGAAAGAAAATCAATATATACAGAGGTGTGTAAAAAGGGGTTCTAAACCCCTATAAGAACAAAAAAGAAAAGAAATGAAACTTTATAAGCAGTTGATCATCGCCTAGCGAAGGCCTGGTAGGTTCCTGGGGACGAGTCCGACCCAGGGTCGATACCTTGTCTTCCTAGGGGTGGCATCTTGCTAGAAAAGAAGAAATTAAGCAAGGTTGGAGCAAAAATAAAAGTGAGCGTCAGAAAAGGATTAAGTGTCGCCTTGCGAGGGCTTGGTAGGTTCTTGGATACCGAGACAGGACCTAAGGCCGATGCCCTGTTCTCCTTGGGTCACTACGCTCAGCTCCCTCCTTTTTACATGCCCGAGTATGGAAACATAAAAACCCTAAAAGAAGAAATGTGCTGAAAGAAAATACTTATTAATCAGGCTATAGGAGTCCTCGCCTAGTAGGAGCTCTTGGTTGTGTTGTCCTTAATTAGGTAGGTAGTTCAGACCACCACTTAGCGCAACCTCTTTGATAGTTCTTTTTAGTTTAGCCGTGTTGGAGCAGTTGGTTAGTGACTAGCTTTGTATCTTCTATTAGATTATACTAGTCCTACTCCTTGTGGATGTCATGCCTTGGTTTTGTTAGGGGGTAGGGTGCGCATTGTGCTGTGCTTAGTATGTATCTATTTTGTATCAGCTTGATGCTTCCTTTAGTTGTTTTGTGCAGATCTGTTGTGAGATTCGACGGGCTGAGTCGCCCTATCCCGTAGTCGCCAATAAGAGCGGAGTTTTGATGCTGAGAAGTGCTTAAAAATAGCCAAAAATTACGAATATCAAGAAAAAAATATTCAACGTCGAAAGCGACATCTCTAACTAGGACGATTTTAAGCGTCAAGTACTTAAAAGACGCCCGAGCGACACTTGTTGATTTTTTATAATTTTTCAGACTGCGGTGTGATGGGACCTAAAATAGGCCGGCACTGGCTATGGCACTAGCCAGACCTCATGCTCATGACACAAACACTCTCACGGCCTTGCGGACCAGGAGCGTCTATCAAGTGCTAAAGGACAAACTGCCTAAAGCTTAATTCATGCGTTTATAGTTCATAGTCCAACGTTTCCCTAAAACTCCTCAAAGAGAGAACCCAAAGTACGTAGACATAACGCCTCGTCACACACACATAGGAGGCACTCCACCGACTAATAGTCAGAGCCCCACTGCAGCTCTCCTACATCGCAGGGATTGGCCCTTTGATGCGTTGCTAAACATATAGCACCAACGAGCACAAACTCCTCTCAAGATACCAATATTTTACGTTCCAGGATGTACCATTCCTCACTACACTTTCCCCTTAGGACCCAACGACTAACCTACAGCTTAGGACATCCTCTCACGCTCATCGTTGGTCACAACCTAAGGAAAACAGATACCATGCATCCAGGAGGTCAAGAAGCCCAGTCAAGGAGAAGAAGGAAGCCCAATCACTATATTGATGGATGCCAAAAGAGATTGGTCAAGGAGAAGAAGAAAGACTTCAGTTTGCCTACTCAAGAGACATCAACCAGTAAATCAGCAGATGGTGATGCTTCAAACAACTTGACAGAGGATAATTATACATTTCTCACATGCAATTATGACTCTTCTATGGTTGATTCAACATCTAATGTTGTTGAAACACGGCAAACATGGTATTTTGACAGTGGTGTTTCAAAGTACATCACTTCTAGGAAGTGTTGTTTACTCCATTGCATTCAGCCCCTACTAGGAAGCGTGTCCCGTGTGTGAACAACAGCAATTATGATGTTTGTGGCATTGGGACAATCGCTATTACTACTACAAATGGTTCAAATTTCATGCTTCTAGATGTATTGTTTATGCCTGGCATTACAAAAAAATTGTCTATTTCTACCTTCAATAAGCATGGCTTTCACATCATCTTTGAGGATGGCAAATATATTGTCAAAGATAAAGAGATGGACTATGTACTCAAGTTGTGCAACACCCTGTACAAGGATTTATTCTTGTTAGACACTTATAACCAACAATCTTATGATGCTCTTGCAATTACTAGTCTTTCACTACTCAAGGTATACATGGATGTATGGGCTGAAAGTTAAATCTAATGTATTCATGCATTTTAAACATCTTGGGCAAAGCTTGAGGCTGAAATTGATTTAAAAGTGCAGACACTTGGCACAGATAGAGGGGAGGAGTACATGTCTTGTGCATTTGAGACATATTTATTGGATCATAGCATTACGCATCAAGCCAGAGTTAGAATGACTCCTCACCAAAATGGAGTTGCTAAAAGAAAGAATCGCACTCTCATGGAAATAACTCCTTTTATGTTGAAAAGCAAGGGGCTGCCTAATAAATTTTGGTTGGAAGGACTTCAGTGTGCCAATCGTGAATTAAATTGAGCACCTACAAAGGCTTTGAAGACAATCACACCATTCAAGGCTTGGCATGGCAAGAAACCCAAAGTTGACTACTTTCGCATGTTTGGTTCCATAGTCTATGCAAATTTTCCAAAAGAGCTTTGTGGAAAGCTTGACGGTAAGGTTGTAAAATGCATTTTCAATGGCTACAGTTTGGAAATGCGAAGGCTATCGTATGCATGATCCACACACATGAAGAAGCTATTTGTCAATAGAGATGTCCTATTTGTTGAAAATGCAGCATTTTTTCATAACCAATTTCAAATGCTAGCCACACATGACATTGGCAATGTTTTCAAAGGCCTTTTACCACTTTCTTTGGGGTCCATGCCTGCTGTAAATGGCAGGACAGACTTAATACAAGAAGTTGTTGTTGCACCATGCTCCCGAACAGCAGCATATTGATGATGGTTTGCCACATGCAATGGAAGATGCAATTCAACATGAAAGGGCTGCTGTAAATGCAGCAAAAACAGTCCCAAGATGGCTTGTACAAACTCTCCAGGATAGTAAAATGGGTACCCCATTACCTTAGTACACCAGAAGGGCTGCCAGGCATATAGCACATGATGCATGGGGGACGCATTTGGCTAATATAACACAAGTATATGATTGTAATGAGCATGTATTTATGAGCTCACTATTGGATGATGATGAGCCTACTTCCTTGGACGAAGCTCAACAAGATGTACATTGGATGCAGGCCATGCATGAGGAGTTAGACTTCATACTGAATGTCAGGACTTGTGTTGCAAAGATAAATAAGGCAGCCAATGGCCTAGCTATAAATTGCACCATCATGCATCTCTTCACCATCATGCATAAATGGCTTTAAGCCTGCTAGCTCCATAGGAGTGCACATGGGTTTGCAATCTTGCATATTAAACCTATGTAACAACTTATCCACATACTTTGACTGTGACATGATGATGCCATGCTAATTTTGAATGAATTGAATCCCCAAATAATAGTGGACAGCCCATATCTAACGTAGCAAATGCATGTTTTAATTCAGCCTTAAAATCTGCAAATTTTCCCTCTAATGGTCCAACGAGCAACATGTCATCTACATAAAGAACGATAATCAGCAAGTCTCTCCCTTCATTCTTAATGTATAGAGTGGGAGCAATTGGACTATTTTTTAACCCATTGTTGGCCAAATAAGCATAAATTTTAGAGTATCATGCACGAGCTCTTTCCCTTTAACCACAAACCCCGGAGGTTGTGAGTGATAAGCATCCTCATGCAAATCCCCATTTAAGAATTCTATCTTAATGTTACCGATGTACTTTCTAGCCATAATGTGCAGCCATTGCAATCACACATCTCACCATACTCATATGGGATGTAGGAGAGTTTTCTCATAATCTATGCCTTTCTTTTGTGCATAGCCTTTTGCTACCAACCATGCCTTGTACCTATCAATTGTACCATCAGCTTTATGTTTGAGTTTGAAAAGCCACTTAGTACCAATGGCATTCTTGCTAGGTGGTAGATCCATAAGATCCCATGTAGAGTTAGTGGCAATGGCCTCCCTTGCTTGGTGGTGTTCCATGCTATGTTCAAGTGAGCACTACGTCAAAACCAAGTAATGCGGGAGCTCTTTGATCTAGATAGAAGCCTCCCTTGCATGGTGGACCCATGAGGGCCAACACTAAGTGATATACAGGGGCCCTTGATCCTAGGAAGAAGCCTCCCTTGCTTGGTGGTGACCCATACTATGTTCAAGTGGACGCAACATCAAAACCAAGTAATGTAGGAGCTCTTTAGTCTAGGTAGAAGCCTCTCTCACTTGTTGGTGTCCCGTGCTGCATTCAAGGGAACATTATGTCAAAACCAAGTGATGTGGGAGCTCTTTGGCCTAGATAGAAGCCACCCTTGCCGTGTAGTGACCATGAGGGTCAATAACAAGTGATATGGGGGCCCTTGACCCTAGGAAGAAGCCACCCTCACTTGGTGGTGACCCATATTGTGTTCAAGTGACGTCAAAAGCAAGTGATGTGGGAGCTCTTTAGTCTAGGTAGAAGCCTCCCTCACTTGGTGGTTCCCCATGCTACATTCAAGTGAACATTATATCAAAACCAAGAGATGTGAGAGCTCTTTGGCCTAGATAGAAACCTCTTTTTCCTGGTGGAGACCCATCAAGGTCAACACCAAGTAATATGGGGGCCCTTAATGTGGTGTGCTCCTTGTGTATGGGCTAGTCCACCAAGGTACTCTGTCTATCTAGACATTTGGCCATGAAGTGACCCAATTGACCACAAGAAAAACAATGACCAGCAAAAGTACTTCACTTGAGCCAAAACCAAAGAGGCCACATATCACTGCAATGAAGGCACAACCAGTCGGGTCTCTTTCTAGTGTATCCCATAGCATACACAGTCAATTGCAATTTGCTACCTTCAGGCTTGGGGGCACCAACACATGACCCACTCCAGCCATTGCATCCTTGAGCAAGGCCCAGTAAACAACCAGGCAACTCTCCACTTCCACCCATACTAGACATGCCCACTTAAGCAAGTATTGGAAATGTGCCATTGGATGCCAGGGGACAATATACACCAACTATTTTTCAAAGAAAAGGGGTTGCTGATTGAGAAGAGAATCTCGTACCAAGGTAGAAAGGAGCACAACATCATAGAAACCACACGGATTAGCAAATATCTCCTCGACACAATCAGTCTGAAGAAGAGACATCAGCCACCACTGACGGATCCGGGTCAGCAGGGAAATCCAGCCGGTGAAAAAGAGAATGTCACTCGCACATGAAAAGCAAAAAAGGAACGAAGAACCTCCCAGGTATTGACCTGTGCATCCAATATCTGTTCCTCCGTTCAGGCAGGAATCGTTAAACAATTGTGCTCAACATACTCCTCCCAGAGAGAGTTTTTAAACTCAAGTAACTATTCCCAATTTGGTTCTGGCAAATCCTCTGAAGTGTAGAAGCCACCTGAGCATCTGAAGGGAGCAAGGCCATCTCATCAGTGCAGGGCACCATGTCTTGTTCCACAGCATGTTCTTCCACATCCATATCTGCAGCCAAGCCTGCAACATCCCGGTCCGTATCAATTGAATTCAGGTCTGCCATGAAGGAACAGAAGCAGACATCTTCTGTAGGTCCACTCACAGCACGGGTAGCACAATTGTATCAGGTGGCAGGGTAGAGCAGACTGGTTGTGTGCTCAATACACACCTGTCTACAGTGCGGACAGTTTATGCACAGGAGGGGCGGAATGCAGGCAGTCCATCTCCCTGATGCAGCAGGTGCACAGACTTTGACAGGGCAGCGAACGCTTTCTGAAGGCTGGAAGATGGCGCAGCAGCCTGGAGGGCTGTGTCTCCATGTAGACCACGTCCAAGGCAGGAGCATGCTCA
Organism: Lygodium microphyllum; assembly: GCF_053477565.2. Lineage (NCBI taxonomy): Eukaryota > Viridiplantae > Streptophyta > Polypodiopsida > Schizaeales > Lygodiaceae > Lygodium > Lygodium microphyllum. The sequence goes on from NC_141139.1 coordinate 48,626,488, forward strand.
CACAAGCACACTGCCTGTGCAGGGATTGGCATCTGCAGGAGAGCACAGGCTGTGCACAGGTTGTGTGAACACTCACAAAGACCCAAGTTTTTCAAGTAACTTTCACTTACAAGAGACACATTTCCCTTATTCGAGTCAGAAGTAAGCTGAGATAGCAAAAACTACCAAGTCTAACAACACCGTACCAGTATTCTTTGGGGCAAAATGTGTCGACATCAGGTTAAGCACTATTTCGTAGCTAGCATTCAGCTCTAGGGCAAAAGATATGTTACAAAACTGATCAGACTCCACTCTCAGGAAATATAATAGTATAAAAGGGTATTATTTGGGGCAAATATGTCTATGTTAGATTAAGCACTAATTCATAGATAGCATCCAACTTGGGGGCAAAAGGTATATGACAGTACTGCTCAAAGTCCAGACTGGTCACTGCTAAGTTGATTTTACAGCAGTTGTCACATCTGTAAGTTAGAATTTAACCCCAGCTCAGAAGTATTTCCCAAAGCACTCCATTTGGGATCACCCATTGAGCCTTTTTGAACAATCGGACAGGGTAAGTTATTGATAGCTTCTTATTTAAAACATGTGCTAATTTAAAGCTAATCGCATGTCATATAGGAGCAATAAATGGCCACTCTCATCCTCATGTCAGCTGCCATTAATCACAACAATGTGTAGCTGTCCTACTGATTCAGAAAACTAAAACCAAAAAAGGAAAAGGAAAAGACTCACAACAATGTGTAGCAGCAAACAGAAACTCCTAGTCCTTACACCCTACTCTATGATTCTGGAATCTGAAGTGTTATGTTGTCATTTCAAACTACAATTTTTGTAAACAAGTCACCAACTTTATTTGACTTGGCCTCACATCAGCAATCCTCAAAGCAAACCACGAGTATCCCAATGTCCTGCATCCCATGGTTAACAGTGAAGACAAGGAATTACCTGCTTTTTCCATCAACCCTCTACTTGGCATAAATGTCATATCAATTCCAATCTTCTTCTGGAAAGAAATTACCTGAAAGAACATTGACAGAGATCTTTCTTATAACCAAAATTTGAAGAAGTATCCTATCATAAGGTTAACTTACACAAATCCGAATCTCATATGCACAACTTCCCAAACTACCCAAACAATTATTAGTTTCCACAGACACGTAAAAATACTGTGTATGAATTGCCAATCAGACACAACTAGTGTTAACTTAAAACTTCATCTACGATGCATACTTAATAATCAAAACAAGGATGCCTTTGAAATGCAATAAATCACATGAAGGCTTTCCAGAAAACTTCACTTCTGTGAGAGTCTATTCAACATACAACAAATTGCAAAATGATAATGATGAGTTTCAATCAAAATAAAAGCAGGCACCTCATGTCGTAAATTCTGAAATTTGTCCCAGTACCCATCAGGCTTCCGTGATTTATATACTAGTGAAAGTTTCATCCTCGCAGCAACAGTTTGAAATCCACCCATAGCTGTTATAGCCTTTTCAAGATCAATACGCCCACATTCCCGCAAAAAACTTCTTGTTGGCATGAATCCTTCCTTCCCATTGGAAGCTATAAAGTTCTTGATCTCACATTCCAACACTCCAAAGTTATCCATTAATCCTTTTATGGGTGGATGTCTGCTCCTCCTTTTCTTCTTTGAGAGCTCAGAGTAGTTCTTCCCAATGATTGGAAATCTTCTTGTTGGCACAACTCGTTCCTTCCCATGGAAACCCACTGAACTCTTTAACACAAGTTCTGGTCCTCCAAACTCTTCTCTTATAGGTGCCTGTCTGCCTCTCCTTTTCTTCTTGAGAAGCTCATGAGTTTCCTCATCAATAATCGAATCTGATTTGTTTTCCCCTGATGATGTATCAACTAAACATTCTAGAGCAATTAGGCTTCCCTCCAGACTTGCTGTGTCCTTAACCTCACCTTTAAGGCCATTTTCTTCTGGATTCATGCCTGATTCTAAGCTCCTTGCAAGGCTCTCAACTCTATCACGAAATGCACACAAATTTGATGGAAGATCCTCGTAAATGACCTGTTTATCAAATACCAAGAAGCACACTGGATTAAACAGCACACAAATACGGTGCAATATCAGGAAACAAGTAATTTGGAACATTATCTTTAATATGACATAATCAGCCAGCCAACAATATGATGCCATACAATAAATTTGTTTATCAAACTATTTTGATGCACTCAAATTGAAAACCAAGTGCAGATTAGACAAGTGTATCTGCACCAAACTGTAAGTCCTTGATGATAGGAGAAAACTTTATTTGGGTAACAGCTCAAAGTAGACTATGTGTATCAAGATCATTGACCTGAAGTATTGGTTGGACGACACCCTACATTCACGTGGTGCATTTGAGGCTGGTTTCTTGGCCACTCAAACACTTGACTGCTACTCCTCTTTGGAAGAGTCACAAAGGATGAAACGCCCAAACAGATTGAGTTGCAAGGTATCCTATTTGCACATCCAAACAATGCCAGCAAATGCTTGCTGCTCTCTTGCACCAATACTTGGAGGTGTTAAGCTACCAAAAATTTAGCCTAAATCAATCTCATAACACTTGGGTAATTTCTTCAGCTCCCATGTAGCCCCAGAACGCAAATATAGAAAATTAACTCAAAAAGATGAGATTCTAGAACTTTGCTAAGACAGATGGCTCAAAAACTTCTATAAAATAGGGCACCGAGCACATGTCCATTCCATCCTTGATCTTTATCATCCAAGAAACCTTATTCTTAATCGAATTCCTACTGCCGAGGATTTTACACAAGGACCAATATGACTTTGTACATAGCAAGCATATATATGAAGTCATCCTTAACCTAGTTCCCTTTGTGGACTTACCCCCTTGAAACATTGGTGATTTATTGCTTATCAACATGGATATGGAAAAGGTTTATTATCGAGTGACATGGAACTTTGTGTCAACCGCCCTAAAGGCTATGGGCTTCAAAGCTTCTTTTTGTAGGTTGCTGGAGGGCTTATTCACTAATGTGATTGTTGATGTATGTATTAATGGTAGTACTTATAGCTTCCAATTAAGGATATCAATGAGACACGATAGCCCATCAGCCTCACTTCTTTTCTCTATCGTCATTGACACACATTACTAAGAATGATTCATCTTAGGATGCAATAAGAAGCCCTCAATGGACTACCTTTCCCTTATGGGTCCTCCTTTTTGCACAAATGTTCAAGGGTGATAACAAAAGAAAATTTTGACCAACTGCTATATATCTATGAGACGTCCCACATGTTTCAAGCTCAATCATTAGCATTAGAAGACAGAAGTGCTACAACTTGCCCTTAACAATGAAAAGTTATGGATCATATAATACATGTTCAAGATGATGAAGCATGGCCAAGATTTTGAATATCTTGTATTCCCTATGGGGTATCTTCCTAACACCAAACAAAGATTACAATGGGTGGTGGAAAAGGTAGAACTCAAGCTAAAGAAGTATAGGGAGCTACTAGCAAGTCCCGTGATCCATTAGAGTAGGAAATACTCTTCTTCTCGTACTCTCTGCCCCAGTCCTAGAGACATGGGAGTTTTTACCTTGCATATTGCGTTTGCTGCATTGAGGAATGTATCTATTCATTCATTATTCAAATTTCATATTGGCTGCTTATTGGCTTTGCATTAACCCTAACCCTAGCTATGTTTCATAATCAATCTGTGTTTGTTGTACGGTTGTGTTTGTATTCTATCGATGAGCATTTCTTTACACCATCATCAAATTCTTGAAATTTCCCTCTTCTCTCACTATTGTCTTACAAAATTTATTACAGCACGTCCTTTTTGAGCTCAAGACCCAAAGGAAACTATATCAATGTGCCGCCAATCAATGGAGACAGGTAAATGTTTTCTCTTTCTACTCTCATCTTGTAAAGAAATCGGTTATTTTGATTGCAAAGTGAGTTCATGCATGTGAAAATGTTCACTCTTTTCATGAGGACTTAGGTTGAGAAGAAATAAATTCGTTTTGTGGTTTTGTCCAAGACGTGGGGGGGGTGGGTGCAGGGGGCGCGCTGTATTGGGTCTTCAACCCTCAAATTGCTTCAAGTATTCTTTCTTTCTATTTTCTCAAATTTGTTAAGTTTAAAAAATAAGTAACTATTATAAATGTGAGCATATGGGGCATTCGCATAGCAATAGCAATGATGGACTCTAGGGCAAAAAAACAGCTGTCTAGTGAGGAAGAAGGTGACCATACAGACTGCTCTCCTATGTTTGACAGGAACATCATAAGTGACAGCCCAAATGCAGTAGTGTGAGGTGTTGTGGAGTGGCAGGGACTGTCATGGATGGCCGGGCAGGTCCAATAGCAAAGGATTGCCAATGTAGCGCACTACAACACCTATCTCTTAATGAGGTTGTGGAGAGATGATGCAGTCATGGGTAGCAATAGGATGGCTGAAGGTTGAGGAATCATGGTCTACTCCTCCAAGAGACAATAGCTGTTTGACTCCTTCAGCTCCGCAATCTGCTCCACTGAGACACAACGACTATTGTCTACCCCCGGCTCCATAGGACTATTTCGTCACCCTCCTTGTCTTGCTCCACAAACACCAACTCCAATGTGGGCATCGAGGAGATTCTGTGTGATACCCCTCCCTCCACTCCCTCTACTACTTAGGTTCAAGAGGCCACCTCTAGGAGCTACCTAGCCTCTGTTCTATTCGAGCCCTAGATACCTTCTTCCACATCGCCTATGGCATTTTCTTCATCTTTAGATGTTTCGAAGGTCATGATCCATGAGTTTCTTGATTCCCTCTCTCTCCCTCAAAGGGGAATTCAGCGGGGAATTCACAGGGGGGCTCATCTTTCATCTTTAGAGGGGGATCCCATTCCTTCAACTTTAGAGAGGATCCTCTCTCATCCCACAATTCTTCACACACCTTGGCAACAACCCTTCGCCTTCTTGGGGTGGTTAAAATCTCTATGCCACATCACCCATTTTTTCATCTATTTCCTCACCCTCTTTTCACCATTGACACTGAAGTTCTACAGGTTCTTCCTTATTCAAGGCTTTGGATGTTTCAGCCATGGCTTGGTAGCTAGGCTTGCGTATACCTTCTAGCATGGAGTAACGGACCTTGTGGCTTCTCTCCTAAGATTGAGTTTCAAGTTCCATCACCTCATCCTATCTACTATTCTTCACTACATGTTACCTTACAAGTGGAACACTAGGATCCCCATGTTGATCTTCTCTCTCCACTCCTCTTTTTCTCTCCTTTTTGGGGTGCTGAGAAACCAAGTCATTTAGTACATTCTCCCTCCTCTATTCCTACTTTTGTTTTCCATTTACAGCCCCAAAAGGCTTTCTAGGTAGCTCCCGAGAGAGGCGGGATTTAATGGGCGCCACTCAAGACAGTCTATGCCTATAAATACAGCTCTGACTTCACCCATTATTCATCCTGCATTCATTCCTTCCGACATGCTGTCACTCTCTTCCACATTCTTTCATCCTCTCCACTGTCGTTCACACCCCACAAGGACACTACAATTCATGGACACTTCCATCTTCCATCTCCACTTGGAAACCTTCATGATCATCATTTTGAGTCTTCATTAGGGCTGTGTTTTTAGTCCACGAAGCTTCTCCTCATCAAGTGAGAACCCTCCATACCTAGCATCACTATCTGCCTTGCATTTGGATCATCTTTCCATGAGGCCACAGGCATACTCCTAGTGACATCATCTAGCTGAGTTTGGCAATCTAGTGGCCCATTCCCTATCTAACGATCTTCACCCTCATTAGCCATCAAACATTTGGCTGTGTTTTATTGTCCATATGTCTTCCCGACATCGGCTTTGGCTCTAGCAAGTAGCTGCTATCAGAGGAGGCTGCATTTTGCAGTTCTTGCTCCATCTCGAGTCAATTTCCTCCAGAGTATGTGTCATTAGCCAGTGATCCTCTTCTTCAACTCCAATGGCACCAAAGGACTGTGTTTCGCTCCCTCAACAATTGTCCTTAGAGGATTGTGTTTCACTCCATCTATCCTTACATCCTAACTACCGTTGAACAAAATAAAAACCTCTATTCAATTAGCTCAAATAATGAAGGCAATCAGCCCACTCAATAAAGTGGCTCATTTACGTGGTTCGAATCTGTCATTGCCCAAAATCCAACGACGCCTTAGTTTCTATTGATTTCAAATAAAATGATCAATTACCATGCTTAACCTTTTCCGTCAAAAGGACATTGCTTTGTGCTACATATTTTGCCCAGACAGTTGTAGCATCATACACATGATTGTAACTCATGGTCTCATAGGTCATTTTGGCCTTTTGTAGACGTTAATATATCATTTCGTTTTTCACTCCCTTAACAAAGCAGATTCCCTACAGATGTTCTTGCCTAACCAAGCAAGACAGTGCAATGATCTTGAGAGCTTCTCGGCTTCACTCTATCAGCCTAATTCACTTAGCATGATTCAATGATTCATAGTTCTTCTTCTTCTTCTTCTTCTTCTTCTATGTTTTCTCTGAGTTTCTTCTTCTCTTAGTGTTTGCCGTACACTATGTTCTACCAGCAAACCCTATTGTCTCTCATTCTAGCACATGGCCAACCGTGACCTCCAATAGTCATAAGAACCGTGGGATCTCTAGCTTGATTGATATTATAGTATTAGCTGACAAATTCAAAAGGAAGCCTTCACATGGGCCCTTGTGGAAAAGGTTGGTTAGAAGGGCCGCTATTGTTAGAGATGTAGTCATCCCTTGGACTAGCATTGTCATGCTACAGTTGTACAGTTACTTCTCTCGGGCACAATTACGCATTGTCTATCAGTTTTTGCGCATCTTTAGCAGTCACCACAAGTAAGCACCTTTTCCCGGGCAGGTCAGCAAATAATTCACAGGCAGGCAGCAATGCCGCATGACACAACAAATCAGATCGCTAAATTTTTGGCATTATTTTACGTGCATTCAACTAGTTTGGCTAGTCGGCCAATTTTGGCAGCTAGTCGGCCAGATTTAGCTCGTCAACCCGGGCATTTGGATGACTATTCTACTGCTACTTATATTCAACAGTCTGCCAGCCCACACTCCCTTGTTGTTTTTGGTATTGAGAGAGACCAGCTCGAGTAGATACTTCGACAGCCCAATCGCATATCTGCCCTCTTCATTTCAGATTCACTGACTGCAGATTTCTGTGTTCTACCGCCTCTTTTCTCTCTCCCTTTTCTCTCACGCTCATTCTCTTTCAGTCTTGTCCATACACTTCCACATTCGCTGCACTCTAGCATGGTATCAGAGCAAGGTGGAAGGGCTGATTTTGATTGTGGGCAGACCTGAACATGACATTTCTTCAGACTGTCGATCAAGGAGAAAAGGCTGTGTTTACAGCCTTTTGGAGAAGATTTTGAGTTTTCATTACGTCAAGCGGTTGAAACTCATTGGGGACTAGCAAAGGAAGCCCTAGCAGGCACCGTGTGTGGAGTCAAAGGGGGCTGCCCTTGTTTTTGTGTAGATAATTCACATGACAATGTCTTCCAAGATCAACGTGGAGTTTCACGCTATTATGGACCATAGGGTCCTTGTGTTACCGGCTCTTCTTTCAAATCAAAAGCTTGATGGGAAGAATTACTATATCTAGTGAGTAATGATGCTTGCCATCCTAGAGTCATACGATTCGGTGGAGCTTGTGATGGAGGCTATAGACCATCCTATAGCCTGTGATGCCTCCAAGCTTTCTACAGATGATAAAGCTAAGTTGCTAAAGGTACAAGCACATTGGGATAAACTCAATGCCAGCATCCGCTCTTTTCTCTCTCTCTTGCACTCCAACGGAAGTGTCTCTAGAGGTTTAGATGTGGACTTTGAGTCCCAACAAGTCTTTTTCTATGCGAGTGCATGTCAATAAGCTTCAACAATTGCAAATGTACATCTAGAGCACATGGAAGGTAATTACCTCGAAGGACATGGTAATAACTCTTCTTGCATAGTTAGCACCCCAATTCAATGCATTCTATTCCACCTTGATTGCTTCAAGGCGGACTGAGACCCTTAAGTAGGAGGAATTGGTTTTGATGGTCTTGTACCAAGAGAAACAACCCAAAGGTTAGAACGCTCCCAAGTCAAAGGCTTTACCCTGTCAATCTTTCCAACAAGGATAAGTAAGATAAAAGCCAAGGAATCTACTTTGCATCCGTAGCAAGGCAAATCATTGGAAGAAGGATCTCCCAAACAAGGGCAAGAAGGACACCAAGAAGGAGAAGACTACAAAATACTTAGGAGTAGTGGTTGCTCCTTTATTGGCCCCCTTTCTCCATTTGGAGGTGATTGAGGATGTTCCTCCGATGGCCCATTGATGCAATGATGTTGGCCTCACAATCTTGTAAGTGGATAGTAGATAGTGACGTTTCTTGCCACATGACACCTTCTTTAGATGGTATTGCCCATATGCATCCGATGCATGGACAAATTCTCATAGGTGACAACTCTTCAATCCTGATCAAAGGAAGAGGTGATATGTAGCTAATTCTAGATGGGCAAGGTGGTGCCTACACATCAGAGGTACTCTATGTGTCGGTTTAGGGTATCATCTTCTTTCACTGAGCAAGATTTGTGCTATTGGTTTGAAAATCAAGTTTTACGAGGACTCTTCTCAAGTTCTTAATGGGGTATCTCCAAAAGTTCTTTGTACAGGTCCTCAAGAGAATGGAGTCCACAAGATGTGGACTTCATTTGCTTTTTCTTCTCTTCTTCTTTCTTCTCAAACAAGATGGCTCTAGACCATTGTGCAAAGACTCTCTTTCACATAAGGTTAAATAATGAAAAGAGCATAAAAAGTCACCGCAGACAAGTATGCTCTCTCTCTCTCTCTCTCTTTTTTCGTAAAAGGTAATTGTATTAATTACGGAAAAAAGGTACAAGATTACGTGATTACATGATTACAAGAGACACGAGGGCCCTAGGCCAACGTGTGGGAAATCCCCGTACTAATGCACTAAAAAGGTTACACCAATCATGGCAACGACCTAGAGGCAATTGCCATATGCCAAGGATGCAAATCCCCCCGAGGGAGCAAGTCGGAGTGCCGGATGAGATCTAGCTGCCAATGCAAGAGCCCTTTAAGCCTGGCAATATGTCTCGGTACATAAGAGGCCGAATCAAAGAGAAAAGCATTGCGCGTGGTCCAAATGTGCCAGCATCCCCAGTATCTGAAAAAGTGAAATAAGATCTTCATATGTAACTGTGGCAGTGTGGGGTACGTTGGGTGCACAAAAACCCAATCGAAAGGAGTTAGTGAGGACCCCACCACTGCGCGCCAGATTTGCGACAAGAGTGACCAGATATTCTTGGCGAGCGGGCAAGAAAGAAAACGATGTCGGGCCGATTCCGCAGTAGTGGTACAGAAGAAACAATTGCCATTGGAGATTCGACGCTTGGAAAGGGCCGAGGCAAGAGGAAGACCACCAATCATTACCTGCCAAAGAAAGACCTTGCATTTGAAAGGTGCCTTATTTAGCCAGCCCTCCATCAGCGTTGCCTGCCACCATGACAGCGATTTCCGCAGTCCCCAAACAGTATTAGCTTTCACACCCAGCCATTGGTGATCTTGAATGAGAAGATGATACACCTGATTAGTAGAGGCCTTTTCCAGACTCAACCGGCTTGCAAGGTCCCAGTCCTACCAAGGACGAGGGCAGGAAAGAGTTGCCTACCCTGAAGCTCCGACAAAAGCTTTCCCCATAAACCACGGTATCCGCGCGGGATCCTAAAAAGTCTCCTAGCAGTCCGAAACAATGCGAGGACATTGCGAGTGGCAAGGCTAGCATCCGCAATCGAAGTCACACCTAAACGGGCCATGCGGTTAAATCTCGATCTGAGTTGATGTTTGTCTTCCCATGAAAGTAATCTCGATACTGCCAACAATTCTAGCTGAAAGGAGTTAGTCTGCAAGCGGTCCCCCACTGGATGCCAGCGGGCCTTTTGGAGCACCACTTTCCAAGAGCCGACCAAGTGCAGTAACAAAGAGGAAGAGGGACTGGAAAATCAAGAGTCAGCATTAAGGACATGCCACCAGGAGGCCCGAAGTCGTGTGTTACCATGGCGTAGCCCGCTGTCCTCAAGAAAATAACGGGCTATGATGGTCCACGGGTGATGATCCACACACATGGCACGAAAAAGAGACCAACGAAGAGCCAGCATATGAGTTTCTGCATCCAAAATAGCTCCACCACCCATGCATTTAGGGGTACATGTATGTGACCATGAAATCCACGAAATGCCTGCCTGCAGTGAATCCTTCTTCCATAGCATGAAACGAATGGGATGAGTAAGAGCCTTCAAAGTAGTAGGCGTCCACGGCAGCAATGGCAGGAAATACGTTAGCATTGGTAGCATAATTGTCTGAGCCACTTTGAGACAGACATGGAATGGCCACGCTTGCGACTTCCAATAAATAAACTTCGCCGCCAGTTTTTGTGAAATCCACTCCAGTAGGTCCTTTGGCCGTACATCCACCCCCAATGGGTATCCAAGATGCCTGACAATGGAGCCACGGGAAACCACCTGGCCCTGCCAGCCTAATGACTGTAAATCAGGCTCCGTACAACTGAGAATGGCTGACTTAAAGGCATTGATGCGAAGACCAGAGGCCTGACCAAAGAGCGTCCAAACATCTAATGCCGTTCGAATGTTGTCCTTGTCCGCCCGCAAAATCATAAAGGTGTCATCAGCCAAAGATTGGCTAATGAAGTGCTGCCCCAAAGGAAGAGACAATCCTGCCAGCTGAGCAAAAGCCACCATTGAGGATAACATTCAAAGGACAGGGTGAGTCGCCAGGGCAAAGAAAAGAGGACTCAAAGGGCAACCCTGCTGACCGAGCGTGCAAGGACAAATGGCTCTGTAACCCCACCATTGAGCATAACTCTTGAAGAAGCCGCAGCACTAATGGTGTAGATCACTCGGGACATCCGAGTACCAAAGCCCATAGCAGACATGAGATCTGCAATGAAAGACCAGTCCACATAGTCAAACGCCTTTTCCAAGTCCAATTGAATCAATACCACTTCCTGACTGGAGTGCCGCGCATAGTCAATAGCCATTTGCACATTTAAGATATTATGCAGAATGTTGCGGCCCTTAATGAAACCATATTGGAGAGGATGCACAATAGCTGGAAGGTGCTTGTGAAGCCGATTCGCCAGCACTTTGGAGAAGATTTTATACATCGAGCCCATCAAAGAAATTGGTCTCCAGTGTTGCAGCATTGACGGCGAAGGGACCTTTGGAATCAGTTTGATAAGGCCTTCTTTCCATGAGGAAGGCATGACCCCTGTTTCCCAAACCTGCTGAAACATGACCGCCAATGGCTTCACCAACTGCGTGGCCAAGTTCTCAAAGAATTCATTAGTGAGACCATCCCAACCAGGACTTTTATCCTTAGGCAGGTGCAACAAAACATCCATAACCTCCTCCTCGCAAATATCCTCCTCCAAAGTGGCTTGCATATCAAGTGGAACCTGCTGGCAAACCAGATGATAGAAGACCGAGCGGGCATGCGTAACCTGGCTAGAAGGCGAGGGAGAAGAACCAAGAAGTTCCATAAAATAATTTCTACACATATTGACAATGGTCTGCGGATCAGTGACCATGCGACCTTCTGAATCTTGGAGTCTAGTCATATTTTCACGAGCCGAAGAAGCATGCAAGGCGCGAAAGAACTTATGAGACTGGCAGGCACTATCTTGCAATGTGTCAGTCAAGTTATGCAGCTTGGCCTGCTGATAAGATTTCAACTGAAACACTTGAATAAGATGGGCCAAACGCCTCTCCAGTGACAGCAGAAAATCATCATCTGGGGAATCCACGAGCAAGGAACGGACCAAAGCCAATAAGTCCTCTGCTGCATGTCGACGTCACCGACAAAGAGAGGCATGATGACTCCCTTACTGCCGAGCAACCCGCTGCACATTAGAGAGCAGCCGTGCAAATGAAGCCAAGCCCTCAAAGGCGAAGTCCAGTAAGAACCTCTCAATCAATTGCTGCATATAGCCCTGAAAAATTGGATGCTTCAAATAACAGGAGTTGAAACGTAAAGGGAGCCTATCCAGCAACTGCATAAAAGGTGCAATAGGTTGTGCCCGCATCTCAAGCTGGAGGGGGAAATGGTCCGACAACACATATTGCTGCAAGACCTTCATTTCCAGCATCTCGGGAAGAAAATCATCCCCCTGCATGATATACATTCGGTCCAACCGCGACCAAGTAGTTGCATATTGTGCGGAATGAAAAGTAAACCCTGAAAAAGAAGGGTGAAGCCAAGACCAAAGATCTTGCTTAAGTACGCGCAAAGCAAAGGAATTCCACACCCGGCTTTCCGGCGTATCCATTACCGAATGCCCTGAAGTGGACTGAGAAGAGTCAACACACATATTGAAATCTCCCATCAAAAACCCCCTTCGGCCAAGTGACATGGAGCCCTGCAAAGTCAACCAAAGATCCCGTCGGGATGCGGGATCATTCGGAGCATAGAGGCCCAGCAACCATAAAATCTCTCCTTCAAATAAGACTTCGATTACCAAAAAGCGGCCCTGTATATCATTTTTAACAAGAACAGGCTGGTATTTCTCATGGACAATCATCAGCACGCCCGAATAGTGCGTAGCATGTGTCCGTGCATAAAACAGACGGAATCCATGACAATCCACAACTTTTCCTACTTCACCGTGACTTTTGTGCTCAACTGCACACAATACATCCCACTGGTTCTCATGCAAGACAGTCCACATGGCATGTTGCTTATGGCGAGAGCAAATGCCTCGCACATTCCACGTGGCTATCTTCATATATCTTCAAAAAAAGGAAGTCAAGAACGAGGCGCCTGTTGCCTCGATTTCACCTTTTCCGCGAGAGCATCCAGGACACCCTCATCCAGAAAATCAGCCAATACTGCAAACGAATTCTGGCGACCTGCTTTAGAGGTAGAAGGAAAATCCATTGCCTTGGGAGTGGGGCGGGGATAACGCCGATCCCAGGGTGTAATCACATTACCTTTTGTATCAAACGCCAGCTTAGCAGGTGGGCCCTTGGGACCGTCTGTATAGACTTTCCTTGTAGACTGATTACGGGGGGCAGACGGGGCCATAGTACGCGCAGCCTGCTGTGAAGTGAACATTTCTTTCCTGCGCATATACGTGCACACAGAATCCTGTGAAGCATTAGGCCCAGGATCCGCCAGCCTGCATCCAACTTTTTACCTTTTTTTTGACGTGCCTCAATCCAATCAGTGCTACGGGAATCCAAACCCAGGACCTGTTGTTTGCCTTTATCCACGACATTAGGTGGCTGAAGGGCCTCTTGTGCCGGGGCATCAAGCACCATGTCATCCTTAGGTAGCACAACCTGCGCATCCTCGGAAGACGGTTGCCTTTCAGGGCATTCGGCCATAAAATGCCCCAATTTACCACATGAAAAGCAGTGTCCTGCAAAGTTGCCCCATTTCAAGCGAAAATGCAAAGGATACATACCGGAACAATTGAGGCAAAGCCACGCAGGCCTTTTCCTGGCCGTGTCCCATAACATGCATAAATGGTTTCGATTCATAGCCCTGAGGCTTGGGGGAACCAGCACTGTTCCCACAACTGCCATCGCATCCTTCAACAATGGCCAATAGACTGCCGGACAATTTTCCACTTCCACCCACACCGGGCATTCTCGTTGAAGCAGACGCTGGAAGTCGCCCATAGGGCGCCATGGTACAACATGGACCAAGCGGCGATCAAAGAATAATGGCAACTTGGACAGGAGCTCAGCTCGATGTGTTTCCGATTTCAACAGCACCTCATAAAAGCCGCGAGGTCCAAGGAAGATCTCCTCAACACACTCCCCTTGCAATAAATGGTGCATCCACTGGCGAATATGTGAAAGCACTGGGATCCTGCTAGTGAAGAAAAGTATAACGGCACGGTCATAAAACACCGAGAAGGACCGCAAGACTGATTTCGGGTCCACCGTGGCTTCCAACACATCATCAGTTCCCGCATCAGAAAAAGTTTCATTATTATGCTGGACATAATCGCCAAGCAGAGTATTGGCAAAGTCCAGCAAATGCTCCCAGTCAATCTCCTGCGAATCCACAGGATCAGAGGCAACCTGCGCATAGGAACGTTCCTGAGGACCCATTGGCTCGTTAGAAGTATGCTTGGAGCGTTTGCCCGCAGGCGGCAGTTCAGAACCCGGAGGCATCTCCTCCGTGCAACACACCATATCCTCCGGCTCCTCTGTATCGCAATCAGGGCCAAGGGCTGCCACCGTCCGGTCTAGAAAATCCATATCCAGGCCAGCCATACTGTTGTCTTCTCTCTGAAGAAGTCGTCAGGCGGCAGTCATCAGATGGGTCTCCAGGCGGCGCGCAGGTCTAGGCGATCCTCTCTCTCTCGCTCTCGGCTGCCTTAGCTCTGCACGCCGACGTAAAGCAGGGGACCACGGGCCAACAGGCGTACACTCGTTCAGGCGTCTCTCTCTCTCTCTGTCTCTCTCTCTCGCTCGCTCTGCAGGTCCCGCAGGCCTGCAAAATCAGGAGACCACCCGACTGCAGCAATAGGACTACAACGAGGCTCCTGTGCTCGACCGGACGCGAGCAAGTGAACCCCTGACCAACAGGGCGTGTGAACGCAGGCGAGTAGCTGAGGGCACAGATCCAGGCGACTGTGCAGCGTCCGAGGGGAGACGTCACGCAAGACTCCGCGCAGTAGGGCTGAGTCACACCGCAGAGGGAGACCAGGTCGCGACCTGATGGCCACGGCAGACGACGCGACGACAGCAAAGAAAAGAGGGACGACGCAGACCTGGCACGCACGGACGTCGACGACGAATTTTGAGCCTCCACAAGTAGGCGCCCGCGTGCAGGATGACGGTCGCAGGCAGAAAACAACGGCGCAGGCGATTTAGGGCATCCTTTGACGGCGCAAGGACAGGACACCATCGTCGATCTTCACGCTCGCCATTCTCTCTCTCTCTCTCTCTCTCTCTCTCTCTCTCTCTCTCTCTCTTTCGTAAATCTCTCTCTCTCTCTCTCTCTCTCTCTCTCTCTCTCTCTCTCTCTCTCTCTCTCTCTCTCTCTCTCTCTCTCTCTCACATCAAATCTCTCAATTTCTCCCTTCTATCACTTATTTTTCAGTCTCTCTCTCTCTCTCTCATCAAATCTCTCAATTTCTCCCTTCTATCACTTATTTTTCAGGACAATAGACCTGTAAATTGATTTTCAGCCCCTCTTTTGAGGGACTTCTACCATCCAATTACATAGACCTCATGTGACATACAAGTCAAGACTCAACCAATGTCCTAGGATCACACATGGCTTCTCCTCACAATGGGATCCTTACAACTTAGAGTCCCATGGATCATTGGTGGCACTTTACGAGGGCGGGCGTAGCATTGAACATATCTAACAAGAAATGCAATTTTCTTGGCTATGGAAAGATGGATGAAATTAGCTATTCCTCATGGGATCCTAAATCTCGAAGGATAAAATGTAGCTAGGATGTAATACTTAATGAGGATATGATGAATAAGAAACCTATCAAAATAGCTAAAATCTACAAAAAGTGGTATTTTAAGAGAATGGGCAGCCAGCACATGAGCAGATTGTATGACCTATTCCACATGATGCTCGCTATGGACAGCTTGCTAATGTTGAGGTGAGAGGATAGTGAACAACCTCATGTCTTATAGGATAGATAGGTCGGATAGCCAGAGGCCTCTATTGAGCGAGCTTTACGTAGGTCTAGGAGAGTTTCTAAACAACTTGATAGATACACTCCATCTCTAGACTATACCATGGTCATAGATTATGGCAAGACTTCTTTGTTATATTGATTCTATGACTAGGGATGAAAATCATAAGTGGTAGAAGACTATATAGTCTCAAGGACAGATTCTTTGAAAAAGTATGCTACATGAGAGTTAGTTCCTTTGCCTTAGCCTAAAATATGCATTGCTATGTAAAGTGGATCTACAAGGTATCTCCATCTAATACATTTACCTAAGTACAAGGCAATTTTGGTGGCCAAAGGATTTAAGAAAGAGAAGTGGATTGACTTTGATGAGATCTTCTCAGCAATGGTCAAGATGACCACTCTTCGTACAATCCTTGCTTTGCTTGCTAAAGAGAATATGGAGTTCCCTTAGGTGGATGTGAAGATTGCTTTTTGCATGAGGATATTTAGATACAATAGTCTAAGGGATTTGTTATGGAAGGCAAGGATCAATCGGTGTGTAAGTTGCATAAGAGCTTACATGATTCGAAACAAGCTCCAGAGAATGATATCATAAGTTTAATGCCTTTATGTGGTCTCATAGGTACACTGTAAGTGAGACCAACTATTACTACTTACATCCTAGACAGGCTACATATTGGCACCTCATATAGTCTGTAAGCATATCCATGTAAATCACCAAGTCTAGTAATTTGTATTGGTGCAACAAAATGGCCGTGACGCCCATTTTGGGCTTCCAATTTAAACACTACCCAACACTATCACGGCTCTCTTAGCCTACCTATGACAACTCTTCATGAAAAACATTTTTGGTAACATATACAAAAACCTTTAACTCAATTTTGGAGAGATTTTTGAGTCAAATTATATGTATTTGCCTTTTTTATAACTAAAATTTTTCTAAAGTTGAAATTTTTAAACGTTCTTGCTTCTCTTTTTCCAGTACTATGGGTTTGAAAAGTCAATCATGCCAATATATAAGTCAACAACCATGAAGAAAGGCTGGTTTTTTCCCTCTCTCCTACTCTCCAATTTGTAAAATAGTTTGGCACATAATAAATATGTGTATACGATGCATGTGTGCATGTGTACATCTTTTGCATGATATTGTGAGAGACAAAAATACTTCTCTCCCTAATTAAATAAATTAAAAATAGAACAATAACAACTATGGCAAAGCCAAATACACAATAGTGAACATAAATATAGGGCTTATTCCGGATTGGGATCATCCCTTTGATAAGAAACAATATTGAAATATTTTAATTCCACCTAAAATATCCCAAATGTAGTCGGGGAAAATATACACTCTCAGGTTGGTTGTAACTACAGTCAGACCTCTTGGGTTGAGTACAAATACAATTCTTTATGTGTTCTTTTAATCTTGATCTCTTTTTCTGTCTATGGTTCTAATCTATTCCTGAACAATTGTGATGTTCAGCCTCAAGTGTTTAATCTTTTCATTTTCCCGAAATAGTCAACTATATTTAATTGTTAAGCATACTACATTATACAGAGCGCTTACACCCTTCCCAACAGTCAAAACTCTTGGTTCTTTGTAAAGACCACAATTTGGACCCTAAGGATCGTCTTCTCAGCCTCCCTGTATTTCACTTGGTGATGTCGATGGCTCCATATTTTTACCTATTTTCCCAATGTTTATGACACGACTTCTGTACTGTTGAGCTCCCTTGCAACATCGCCCTTACAAATCAACTTAATCAAAGCATTTGTTTCACTGAAGAAAAGAAATCATGTGTGAGACTGTCAATATCCCAAAGTAGTCTTACACTTTTCTACCTCGTTTTAAGGAACTGTGGCACAATGTAGTCTCTATTTCACATGCACTCTTTTTCTTGACAT
This sequence comes from Lygodium microphyllum, assembly GCF_053477565.2. Lineage (NCBI taxonomy): Eukaryota > Viridiplantae > Streptophyta > Polypodiopsida > Schizaeales > Lygodiaceae > Lygodium > Lygodium microphyllum. The sequence goes on from NC_141139.1 coordinate 48,644,102, forward strand.
GGCACTTCTAGTTGTTGTCTTGCTTGTTGTCAAGACCACAATGGTGCTAACTCCTATTATATGCATATCCCAATATGTTACTTTCCATTTTTCCTACTCTCTCTCTCTTGCAAATATTGCTAACCACTTGTTAGCTAACACATTGAGTATGCTACTCTGGGATAGAAGCATGATAACTTGTCACAAAGTAGAACATCCATGGAGAGTGCTCATTAGAACAATTTATGGATGTGCTAGCTAGATCCACAATGACCCACAAATGTAAAATTTCTTATGATAACATATATCATAGGGAAGCTCCTGAAACAAAGATTCTTGGCACATAATATCTGAAAGATTATGGTTTGATATTGAAAAATTCTACTGCATGCCCATTCTTTTAGAAAATACTTTTAACAAACTCAAAAATGTAGCATGTTGTATCCTTTTAAATAACACTTTTAACAAACACAAAAGCATAGCATATTACATGCTTCCATCCAGTGATGTTGCTACGACACACATTCTCTCTCTCTCTTAATCTCCATTTTTCTCTTTAACAACAAAGTTTAGCAAGATTTAAAGTATGCAAATCATATTCAAGCCATTACAATGACAATTGCCTCTTATTATCACAATCATGTGAGCATGATGATTTATGCCCTATATGGTTGATTGTGAAACAAGCTTGAGTTTTGTGAAACAAGCTCCAGAGAATGATTTATGCCCTATATGACTCAACTGCCAACCTCTAAAGAACACAGTTCCATCATTTTCACAAAACTATACTTGTAATGCTAGTGCTGAATAAACCTCACAAATGGATTTAGGATCCTCTTCAATACACTGGTTGAACTTTTTTTAAGAAACATTCTTTTACTGGACACAAATCATGCCAATTTTGCATGGTAACTGTTTGTGTGTTGATTCTCCTGGTTTGATGATAAATACTCATATCTATGGAAGATATATCTGCTTCTAGCAGTGATAATGCATGATGTTATCGCTAGAGATACACACACTCCAGGTTCTGCATACCTTCTCGACAATGGGCTCTGCCAAAAAACAATCTTTCCTGATTTTTGTGTCAATGGTATATTTCAGCAACGTGCGATGGCTGCCTGCTTGTGTCAGCACCCAATTTCCTTGGAAAGAGTCACAATCCCCTTCAACTTGTTTAAAAGTAATCTCCTGCTCTGGGTGTTCCCACAAGTCAAGAACAACCCGAGAGTGAAGAACCATGTACAAAAGGCTCCTGCAGCCTTCCTGACAAAAACACATCAATCCAACAATGCTGGTAAGTGTGGTGCATTAATCGGCCCTTCTCGTTCTGCTAGCCATGCCCAGAATCTGCCTTATATTTTTCTGCATGTTAAAAAGCGGGAAGAAACAGGACCTGAAGAAGTCGCACCCTCCCTTCCTCACGAAAAAGTACTGTGCTGTTTGCTAAGTTGGGAATGAACCTGGCAATAGAGCATTTGATATGAATCGTACAAATGCTTCAAACTCCTGGGAAATCCAAGGTAGAAGACCAAACAAAAATGATACCAGATAAAATATACCCACATAGCAACAGCAGCCAAAACAGTATGATATCATACAGAAAATAAATAAGTGGTAATGCAATAGATGTTAAGGTACAATCAGATCAATTTGCTAATGATGAAATGTGAAACCAACAAATGCAGATAACTATAGGGATGAAGAGAAATGTTGCTTGGAGTGGACAACTTGATGGTGGAGTGTGCATCCCAATATGGCATCACAAAAGTACATTTACCCAAAGCAGTGTAATCGGATGAAGCTGAAAGGTATAGAAACGCTGTAGGCCTACCAGATTGATCATAGCTATCAGCTAAATACCAAACAAGGACAAGCTTCAAAGATCCACCTAAAGGAACTCAATACATGAAAAGGTCAAAAGACCCTTGCAAGTGAATGCCCATTTTTATATGCAATCTCTGGCATAACTATGCCCCATGGCTAGATTCCGTCAGCTCCCTTGCATTTCATCCTTAACTGTTATGCTTGGAAGTAGTATCACAAAATTTATGGCGGACTCAGTTAGAAGCCACTTTAGAGCCAAATGATCAACAGTATCAACTCATGAAATGTGTAAGAATATCGTAAGCAGCCCATTGAAAGGAAAGTGAACCTGCTAAAGCAGATATGTAACCTAAAATGTGAAAGCACCTACATGGAGGCTGACTTACCAATTCTTAGAGCAGCTTGGAATAGATATTGCTAGTGACCATGTGCCAAAGAGACAGCACCTTTCAAAAAGATGAGCAGGGCTTTTTGGATATGCAGTTACAACAGAGCTCTGCACTTACAATGTACACCTCCAATGCAAACAGCTGGACTTAACAAAAATGGGCTAAAAATATTACTCTGGCAGATGTTCGTATGAAGTCAGCACAGCCCAAACATCCTTTGAAGGTGCCTTCACAGTGATCGTTGCAATAACTTGTCGATGGATACCATCATTTTCCTGCACTAATCTCAACATACAAAGCATCTTGTACTTAATTTAAAAACAAAGACAACCAAAAACATAATGATAAGACTGTGCAAATGTAATTTGGCCCTCACATGTAGGTCATCTCCACGCCTGAAATGGATTTCATCAACCACACATCGATGATCTGGTTGACAAACCTTTTCAGATTTACTCCAGAGCCAAGGTTCTGCCTGTGAGACTTGAATCTGCTTCTCTTCTGTATTGGTTGCAGCAGCTTCACTTCCAACTAAAAGACCATTCACTGATGGCTCCATTTGTTTATTCATAATTTTGCCTACACTTGTGCAACCAGTGCTGGTTTTCAAAGCCTCTCTACAATCAGCACATAAAATGGAAACATCAGAACTCGGCAAGGAGGATTGATTTGCAACTACCACAGGGACAGCTAAAGATTTGAACTTTGGTCCATCTTCTGCACTCCTTGTCAAAGCATTAAGAGTGATAGGGACCTCAACAAATACTAATGGAAATAAGAGCTTGGGTACCAAACTAACTACATAACTCAGGATGGTGGTTTAAAGCCTGAAAAAAAAAAGAGCAAATGCAATGATGCAATCCTTTGAAGGACACACATGAAGTTCTACAATTAGAAATGACATTATTCTTCTCGTTTCATAAAACTATAGGATAACCAATATGCTTGATTTTATGCTTGTGAAATCTGGGAATGGACAACAAACTCTAAAGCTAGGAAAGCACCACCATGTAAAGTAGGGACAATGGTAAATCCTCCAATATGAAGCATGAGAAACTTCCAAAAATGTTGGAATGTCAACCCCTGAAAAGTCTGCTAACTAAGAGAGCATGGACATCTTGTCCAAACAGTAAGTATCTCATGCAGGACTACGCAGGCCCTATCAAGGACGTAGAAGAGGGTGGTCTGTTACATCCTTGAACATCATGGATGGCATCTACAACATTGATAGCTAGGTGTCACTAGGTCTGAATGCAATCAAGACACTTGAGAGTTAGCTAAAGGGTCTTATAGTGTGAACATGTTTGGGGTACTTTAGGGTTTTGACTGCCATGTCCTATAAATAGGACTCGAGGGTTGATTGTGCAACACTTTCCCTCTATTTAAAAACCCTTTGAAATGAGGGTGATGTGGAAAGTGGAGCACTCACTTGCCCATTGGGACATTGTTACACCACATTGCCTTGGGAAATTGGCATGATCCACTCTTGGAACCCCCAATGGTCACTGCCTTCAGTCATGGCTTGTCCAATTATGGCCAAAGTCACCACCAATCTCAAGAGTTACCGGAAAAGGAAGAGTACTGCCAATGCCTACAGCCACCCAAATCAAAAACTAACAGGTTGGTCAACATGACAACACCTACCCAAAAGTTGTGCAATGACTATCCTTGACACACCGCCCTTGGTTTTATACAAGGCATCATCCTCTTCATCACCACCCTTGGGGCTGTAGAGTGCTCAATGAACTCCTCCAACAGCCATCAATATGACCATCAAGATGACTATCACAAAGACCGACAATCCATTTGCCAATTCAATTTGCTACAAAAAATACAAAACATTCCCTCTTTGACACGTGCATTCCCACATGGATCTCCAACCTACACACAACACAACACTGGCCATACAAGCACGAAAAAAAATATCAGATGGGCATCAAGCTCACATCCCAGTAAAATGTCCAAACAGGCTAACCCCCAAGCCTAGGATCCAGCAACCCATCAAGCCGAGCTCCCAATCCAATGGCTGATGTCCCATACCATCAGCCCACACCATCTCAATGTGTGGATGGAGCCACCTAGCATCTAGAGTCCAAGAGCCATTACATGAAAAAGTGTTGCAAAAGTGAGCCTAGCATCCTAGTTATTGGACCTAGCAGCCAAAACCCTAAACTATCCTAAACACATTCACAGTAAAAGTGTTAGCAGATTAGTCAGCTCATGAGTGAGTCTAGGTGTGCTTTACTCGGCTAGGCATAGCATCTTATTATTTGCATTTTTCTAGTGCCTTATTTACAAGGTTTTGGTCATTTTATGCTGACGGACCTGATTCACGACTATCTCATGTTTGGTCTATGGATTCCATTTTTCGATCATGTCTCTGAGTTCTCCCTTTGCATTTTTCTTCTGTGTTTTCTTTTCTCTTTTCTCTTTTCTCTTGTGTTGTGAAGTCTATTACAGCAATCTTCTATGCTTCCATTGCTACGCCCACTTCTAACATGGTATAAGACATCCATGTTCAAGCTCTAGGTGCTGTTTTCTGCTGTGGCCAATCTGCCCTCACACTATCCTGGTGCCGATCAGCCTTCTGCTGCTAGTTGCTGTCCAGGTAACCTGAGTCTGGAGCAAAACAGCCTCTTTCTCTTCCTTTGCAGGCTGTGTTTTGTTCTCAGCCATCTGCATTTGCATTTTCTGCATTATTGTATTCATCGTCTGTTGCATTTAATGCTCCTGGTGTCTGCATCTGCTGTCCATCATCTGCATTTTCAAATCTGTTCATCCCTGCAGGCTGCAGACTGGGCAACTGATTTTCCACCCTTTGTTGGCTGCATAGTTGTCAAGTACTATACAGTACAGTACGATAAAATATGGTACTAAATGGTAGAACACATGTTTAAAACTATAAATCATTAAATAATAGAACACATGTTTAAAGTGAAAATAGCCATTTCATTACAAAATAAGATGAATACATGAGGGTGGCCCTTGAGGTCGCATGCACAATGTGCAACTTGCGATACAAGTAGAGTCTAGCACATACATGGGCGATGGATTATAGTGGAGTCTGGATACAATGATAGTAGATTTTAAAAAAAGAGAGACCTATAAATCTATGATAAGGCATCACTATCATCATCATCATCAAAACCATCTTAGTGCTCATCAAGAGAGTCTGAAGATGACTTCTCAGCATCGGATGATGAGACACTCATACTCATCCTCACTGATGAGATTACCATCATCATGATTCATCAAATGATGGCTCCCTAGGAGCCGATTGTGTAGGCAAGGGAGGGATGTCATCATGAGGCACGGGATGGGAGCTACTAGAGCCCCACCTTACATGTGTCTACAAGCCACTTGAACCACCCCTTCTCGATGTTGGACACCACCATTGACCATGCCCCTGCTGCCACCTACTTGAGCTCCTCGCCCACGAGCACATTGACTATGAGTGTTATAAGTATCTACTACTATAAGCTCTCTATAGAGCTCCGCAAAGATCATCTCCTCCTCATCCACCTCATGATGTACACTCAAAAGAGTATCACCCATCAACTTGAATGTATCAACATTCACCTATGCAATGCACATAAGATTGTAAATGCTAAAGTCTAAATTGTAAAGTATAAACTTTAAAGTTTAAAACAACAAATTTTAAATTATATGGTTAAGTGTTTACCTACTTTGGATTGCCCATGCTCATCATAGCCCTAATCATGCGTAAGTTAGTATGGCAATAGACTAGCTGCTCTAACTGTAGTATGCTAAGCCGATTGCAAATCTTACATATGAATGAGAGAATCGGTACTCTAGTTTCTCTCATATGCACCTGAAGAGCAATCTTGAGCAAGGACTCTCATGGCTAAGGGCTGAAGGGTCTCCAATGCGTATCTAACGTTTTGCCACAAAAATAGAGGCTTCACAGGTGACTCTCTCCTCCAACAAGTGGAAGAACTTAAAGCCACATGTCCTCTTTGATCTACATAGCATCCTAGCTTCTCCAACACTGCATTGTGGTCATTCAAGATGACTACACGAGTCAAATATGCAAGCTGGTTTGAACAGAGCTCTCTATTGTCCACCATGACAAGCAACGACTTGTAGACTAAATGTACCAATGCTACAAAACCATGGATGGGTTTATGCATCCATACCCAACTCCTCTCTGCTATCTCTAGAACATGTGTACATTGAGTCTCTGTGGTCATCGTGCAAGCACATGTCTCCACCAATATCTCTCTAAAGAAGTGAACAAAAGGCCCATGGTGGACCCCTCGCAATCACTCATACGTAACAACCTATAAAGGGGAGCCATGACACTAACAATGGCACGGACTTTTTGCCAAATTTTCTCATTGAGGCACAAGCGTTGCATGGATTTGGCCTCTTCTATCTTATACTCACCCCACTCATTCCATAGAGTGAAGACCAGTGTCTAGCAGACTGCACCTTATAAAGGCGCTTAAGCAACAACCACATGTAAGAAAACTAAGTTGAAAGGCTTCTTCAACTCAAGTGTGCTATACTCATGATACATCGCAAGCACCTTTACCTTTACCATAAATAAGGTGACAACTGATGTACCTTTGCAAACCATCCTCTTCATCCACTTGAGCTTCCCGATGTCCTCCATGAGCAAGTCCAAACAGCCTCAAGCTAACTGCCCATGTGTCGACAATTCAATTCATTGTCAGTAACAACTTACACCGCATTCGAGGGACCCCATCTACAACCACAAATTACAATATTAGAAGTTACAGAGAGAAAGAGAAAGTTGAGCCTTGAAAGATTCGACTTTCAAGAATCAAGAGAGATAGAGGCTTGGAGGAATGAGAAAATCGAGATAGATCTTAGAGAGAATAAAAAAACAGATCATTATGAATTATGAAAGAAAGTAAAAAAAATTTAAAAGACAATGTATACCTCAATGATAGCTTGCCGAATGTAGCAACACATGATTCATCAATACGCCCATCATTTTCCTCCCCCTCGTACCGGTGTCTACAGCCCACAAAAAATAAGTGCCGAGTGAACATGAGACAGTATATTGATGATACCTTGTTTCATATGATCACTCCATCCGTCGGTGAGAATGAAGCAACCACATTTTGTCCATGAGACATGTATATTGATGATACCTTGTTTCATATGATCACTCCGTCCATCGATGAGAATGAAGCAACCACACTTTGTCCATGTGGCCCAAATGGGATCAAGGGCTCTATTAATCCTCTCCTTTTCATTAATCTTTTTCATCCTCATGCCACTATATGTGATACCGGTCCATCCTTCACATGGACCCACATTGGCAATGGCTTTTACCTTCTTCTTCCATTGCTCTTGCTTTAGGACATTGAATGCAAGATTGCACTCAATCACCATGCATGCAATTTCAACATCCACAAGTCATTGTCTTTCTAATATCTAATAGCATAGCTTTAAGCCATTCCTTACTGTCCTCTCGGTCCATTGCTCCCTTAAAACATGGCAAATGATCAACGTTTGCTGGCTGTTCAACCTACAAATCTGCATTCACAGCTTGCTATTCAAATGGTTCAACATGCTATCCTACCTATTCTAACTATTCTAATGGCATATTTTCTTACTAAAACTGTGGTATATCATGGGCAACTTCTATTGATCAATTTTAGCATCATTCCCTGCATTTATAGGGTCATTTGCAATAAGTATTTGCTACTGTACAACGGACACCCTTTGTTGTTCTACATGTATCTCTTCTTGGAACACAACCCTTCTAACTTCCTCAGCCTTTTTGGGTTGTTTATGCATGCAATCTTCTCGAAAAATAACATCATTGTTGCATATAATTTTCATTTTCTCGGGATCCCATAATTTATACCCCATTTCACCCTCGTCACCATATCCTAGACAGAAGCAAAGAGTACATCATTGCCACTATCACTTTCGTGTTTGACTTCATTAACTTCCTCTATCTTCACACTACTCTTCTTTGCATGTTCGTTGTCCCTTTTCTCATCTTTGATATCATCTCTGCCTTTGCCCTTACCCTTTTCTTTCTTTCACTTAAAGCAACCCCGCTTGAAGTGCCCTTTCTTGCCACAATGATGGCACTCTATATTTTTTCCACGAGACTTACTGTGTGCTTTTTTTTCAAACTTGCCCTTCTACTAGGATCTGCGTCTAGTATGCACTGTATTAGATGACTTGCTTGAGTTATTTTGTCTATTTAGCTCTTCCATGAGTAAAGAGCTCTCCACATCTAAATATAACAGCATGGCAATGGAGTTACTCATTGCTGTCCTACAAGTGTTTCAATTTTCAAGCAAAGTGCATACCAAAAAAATTTCCTTGAACTCTTCATCAATGTTGAACTCCAAAGCAATCAGCTGGCTGAAAATAGGGTTAAATTCATTCAAATGTATAAACATAGTTGTACCTTCCTTTATACGAAGGTCCCTCAATTTCTTCAACCAATAAACCTTGCTTGATGTACTTTTCTAAGCATATAACTCCTCAAGTCTTTGTCAATATCATAAGTAGAATTCAATTTCTCTATATTAAATAGCAGTGTCTGACACTGAAAGCTCTACGGTAGAGCACGCAAGCTCATCTAACTCATCCCACTCATCTTGATCCATGATTGTTGGTTTTTCCCCTTTTGACTTTATGAGATTCACTTGTTTCTTCTACACCAAGACATTATAGCATTGCTTCTGCGATATAGCAAAGTAGGGTTGCAGCCCCAAGCTTCCTAATGTGCAAAAGATTGCTGCTATCAATACTGCCAGCTATGATTCACAGCCCAAAAATGACTCAAAAGTCAACAAAATGTAATCCCAATTGTCACACAAATGACCAAGGTACAAAATAAGTATCAACTAGCAATGAGAAAACAAGAAATTTCAGATTTGCAAATCAATTTTCAGAGTCACAAAATGTGTGCTACAACACACCACAAGTAATTGCAGCTGTGCCATGGGCTAATACATCAAATCGCATGAGAAAGCCCCAAATTTTTGCTACAATTTCTACTCCACATGCACAAATTTGACCCAAACAGTCAAAAGCCCCAAATTTTCTCCGCTCAAAGCTGCTCAATTTGCATCATACGTAACTCCCAAGTAGATTCCACAATTCAATTTTGCCAAAATTTCACAAATTTTGCAAAAGCCCAAAACTTGCTTGAGGTTCAATGTGCTCAAATTGCATAGAAATTGTACTGCAAGTAGATGTCAAGATCAAATTTGACACAAATTTTGCAATTTTGCAAAAGCCCGAAATCGCATGGGGTCTGATGTGTCAAAATTTCAAAAACTTCTACTTGTCATTATGCAATTTCCACAAATACATGAAAAGCCCCAATTTCTAAGACCTAAATGTGTGTAAATTTCACAAATTTTACGTAGCCAAGTAAAATCGTCGAGCATACATCAAAAGCCCCAAATTCTCGGAGTAAATGCATACACAATCTCTGAGATTCTTCAATCTATGCTTAGCCCCGCATGACAACCTACAAAATTTTCCAAAAGGATGAACCTTTGAAAAAAAGAGTTGATTTTTACCAAAGAAAAAAAAGTGTGATCTGTCGCGTGACCTAGAACAACCTATCGCCTATCTTGCGCTAACCTAGAAGCTGTCGCTTGAGTTGCCTAACTGCCGCCGTGACCTACGCTGACCTAAGACCTGCAACTAACTACGAGCCATGACCTGCGACCTACGCCTGGTCTACGTGACCTACGGACTGCTTCTAGTGACCTGCATAACCTACGACCTAATCTACGTGACTATCTATAAACAAAACTAAAGATGACCTACTATTTGTTTCTCGTGGGATGAGCTGACACAACTCACTCTGGGAAGCAGGCTCGTGACAATTAGCGCTCTGATACCATTTTGAAGTGAGTGATATGCAGCTAGGTGCAATGGTCAACGATGGCGATGGTAGATAGATAGAAAAACGTGAGTAGTAGTCTAGAGTAGTAGAGTGAGGGAGATGCGCAATCTATGGGTGCAATACAATGTACCTCTTTTAGGTTTTTTAAGATAGATATATGAAAGTACAAGTGCTAGAGTGTATTCGCACCCATGCACATATAAAAGGCATAATGACCCTTTATTCCCAACATGTTGGAGAGAGGGAACCAATGCCATTGCCCACATGAGCCAATGGCTTACTATTGGACGCGATTATCTCATGTTTGGTATATGGATTCCATTTCCTAAGCATATCTCTAAGTTCTCCATTTGCAATGTTCTTCTATTCTTTTTTTCTCTTTTCCCTTGTGTTATGAAATCTATTAAGTATTAATGCACTACAATTAATTATTAATGGATGTGAGGATTTTGGGTTACTCAATAGTACATACTACAATGGCATGAATGAAGGCATGCTTGGGAGGTGCAACTAATGGAGCAATGCACGACTGGTGGCATCCATGACCACAAGCTCATCAACCTAGAGCTTCACATCCATGATATGCTCCCATCTAAGACTAGGAATCATCAAGCTCTTCTTTATCATCCAAACTCTAGTGGCAATCCTTGTAATGGTGACTAATCAACCATTAATGGGAGTGCATTGGAATGGTCATCAAACACCTCAAATTTGATGTTGGGTAATGCAAATCTATGTGTTATGTCCATCCTTACACGACCAAACTACAACCTTTGGTGACAAACCTTCAAGTGAGCTGGAGCCACTTATCCCAATGTACAACAAAGGGAGGGTGGAAGTGGCTTCTAGGCATAAGGTACAACCAATGAGTCCGGGGTAGAGACATGATACAAAATATACAAGGGTAGTTCTATAAGTTTGGAATAGGGCAATGTGCATTGCTATTTACAGCCATTTACAGCAGCTAGTCAATTTGTTGGAGTTTGTGTTTCGTCTCAAGATCCGTTTAGAGTATGACATACCTTCAAGTTCATCTCTGCCATCTCTGCCCCGTTCCATTTTGAGACATCCAAGTTTAAGGTTTTCTATTCACTCTTGCATCATGTATTTATAGCATTTAGCATTCATTCATTCTTCTTTCTTTTGAGTTACTTTCACCTTTGTGTTGTATTGTTCTATAATTGTGTTTTGTCGTACACTTTGTGTTATCTTCTATGCTGGAGTATTTATTTGCAAATGGTGCATAAAGCAAGCCTATAAACAAGAAAAAGTGGAAAAACTGGTCAACCTGTGCAAATGCCAATGGACCATCTAGGAGCAAGTAAAAACTCTGGGACAAAAACCCTAGTTAGTTTGTGCCCTGATATGGAGTTGGACGCACACCCTATTGAAAGTTCTCAAGGCTGAGTTAGGGGGAAGATATCCAAGCTGTTGATGAGGCTTTTACAGCAACCCCATCCTAATCCTGAATATATGTAAAATGATGATCTCTTTGTACTTTTGTATGCACTAGTACTAACAATTGTGCACTCCCTATAGGTGTTTTACCATGCATTGAGCATCTTGTATCTATATAGCATGTAGTTGCACTAGGGTAGCTAGGCACATAGACAAGATATTGTGCAAAACCATGCAATGCTTTTGAGATGTGTTGATTATGGGGAGAACCCCAATGACAAGGACATGATGATATGCTCATCCTTGATCTTGCCTCTTACTAGTACATGGTAGCTTCTAACAAAAGCTTTTGACATCCATGAGTGTTGGATTATGTGGCCTTGCACAGATGAGCATTAGTATAGCAGTGGTACATGCCTATGATGGAATAACCTCCTAATGTGCATAAGTCAGGGAGACTTTTGAATCATAAGAACTTGTCTTTCTGAGCCTTGAAAAGGCTCAAGTATTCACACACATGGGAAAAGGGGCTATGTGGAGATAAAAATGAAAAGGTTAAAAGCCCTATAAAGCTAATACATGGAAAATGAGTTGTCTGATTCTCCACGTAACACGAGCCCTGATTGTGCTTGATCTCAGCAGATGGCATTGGTATGTTTCACGATTTGGTGTGGAGTTGGAGTGAGAGCATGACTTGTAGGGTTATGAGCTAGAAATTGAACTGAGAACACATGGAGCTTCTGGGAAGGGCGTGCAGCATATATGAGCAGCATACATAGCTTGCAAGGCTGGGACACTGAGTACTCTGATTGTCCTTGATCTCAGCAGATGGCATTGGTATGTTTCATGATTTGGTGTGGAGTTGGAGTGAGAGCATGACATGTGGGGTTATGAACTGGAAATTGAACTGAGAACACATGGAGCTTCTTGGAAGGGCGTGCAGCATATATGAGCAGCATACATAGCTTGCAAGGCTGGGACACTGAGTACTCTAGAGAGCACCATAAATAGTGGGGAGATCGTGAAGAGAGGAGGGAAGAGACGACTATACGAGGAAAGAGGCCAGCCGCCACACTATTGCAAATCTGGCCATTGGCATTTCCTCCTCTTCTTCCTCTTTCATAATGCCTAAATGAAGCATGGGCAGCTATCATCCTTCATTCCCCTCCATTTGCAGTTAACTATATGGTCATACAAGCTATCTTTTTCCCTTCTATTCTCTTAAACCATAAGAGTTACCTTTGATCATTTGATAGTGGGATGAGTTTGTTGAGTACAAGAAAGAAAGCTGAAGCACTATCAAAGATGCAAACTGCAGCAACAACCAACCAATGAGAGACTTTGACAGATGAATCATGCTCAAATTGAAGTTATCTACTTTCTCAAAACCTTATAGTTGATGGCCTGATTTTCCCTCCAGAGATGAGGAGTTTTACAAGCTTGAATGGTTCTAGACATTGTTTTTCCTCGATTTGAATTCTCTATTCATGGCAACCATAGAGCTCTTGTGCTAACTAATTTTTGAAGCAAGAAGATGTGAAAGGTTGATCTTGCAACCTCTAGAAAATTATATTTGGGCCAATTTGTATGTTGAAAATAAGGCCATCTTGCCTCTTGTAATGGTCTACTACAAGGACATATTCTCGGGGGTCCTATTGGGGCCTTGCATGAAGATCACGTGATGCGGCTGTAAAGAAATACTCATCTACAGATAACAACACAATCAAATGACAAAGCATAAACTAATAAAGAATACAATTAGGGTTAGGGTAACTCAAAGACATTGAACACTGAAGAAGATAATGAATGAATAATGAGTGCTGAATATATCTATAATGCTCAATGCAGCAAATACGTTGTGAAAAGGTGAAATACAAACCCCAAACTCCTGTGTCTCTAGGATGGGGCAAAGAGTATAAGCTAGAGAGTGTATCATGCTCTAACAAATCCCAAACCACAGCAAACAGTCTTAGAATATGTCCTGCAACAGCAAATGCAGTCCACAGAGTCGCTAGATCTGTGTCTAATGCTGGAACAAGCCAGAAACCTACAAATGCAGCAGTAGAAGATGACAGTAGCTGGTTGACAGGTGGCAGCTGCAAAATGCAGACTGATCCAATGGCAACAGCAGTAAACGCAGCCTCTAGAGCAGTCCTGGCAGGCTGGCAGGTGATAATCTACTGTAAATGCAGGCAGTCATGAGATGACAACAGTAAATGCAGCACCATACTCACCAGAAACGTTGTGTCCTATTTCTTGTTTCGGCCTTTCATTTCACATTTCTTTTCATTGGCCACCTTGAGGTTTCAAGGTTTCGAAAAATATTACTTATAATAAATCAAATTATTAATAATTATGTAAAAATATTGGTACACAAGTCCCAAATCCTAGACTCTAGAATTAAAAGTTCAAAGCCTGGAATATAAATATTCATTTCATCTAGATTCTAGATTATACTCACTCAGAAATCAGCATTCATGATCCACAATGGGTACATATTCTTAAGCTAAATTATCATTAGCTTTCATTAAAAAGCCCCAAAAATCAAGTTAATTAATGAATTTTAAACCATTTCTTTTAAATGAACATGGTTCGAGAGAGTTCGTGTCCCACATGTAAACCCTAATTTGGCAAGCCCCAAACTTTCTATAAATAGACAATCTTCCCTCCCACTCAATCCAATCTCGTTTTTGTAGGTTTCAAGTGCTACAGCTTCGCTGCTCACACCCCATTTATGGAGGACATCTCAGCCAAAGCTTTCTAACATTGTCCATACCTATCTCATGTTTGTTTCCAACCTTCCCCATGTAGTCTACACCCCCTACTACTGCTGCCAGCTCATGTCACCACTTCTAGCAGCTGTGTTTCAGCCGGGCGGCCTATTTCAAGGCTGCATTTGCAGCTATAGAACCTAGGCAATCAGCCCCTGCTGCGTTTGGGCCTTCTCTATTGCTACCGGACCCTTCTTCATCACCTGTTGGCTCTGTTTTGACCCATCTATTTTGCCGCCTAGGCCGTCACCCATCCTCAAAGGCTACAATTGCAGATTTTTCTCTCCTCTACCTATCTGACACCGACCCTAACATCTACACTATTGAGTCTGTTGCTGCAAAACATCTTCAAAGATTGCTTGCTACGTTTCAGGATCCATCACAGTACAACACACTCTCCAACTCATTACCTCTGCCTCGGTTTTGTGCTTTGTTGTACGATTGTATTTGTGTTTTCTACGTTAGGGCATTTCTTTACATGGTATCAGAGCCAGGATCTCTCTAAAGAAACCTAGACCTTTGATCAGAAAGCTCTCCGTAGAAGCAAGAACAACAGGAGGGCAAGATGACTTCAAACACTACATCATCACTTCATTCTCCTGAGCCAAATCCACCGAGAAATGAGTAAGACTGGGTCTCACAACTTGCTCCGCTTAGAGAGATACCGAACTACCATGGAGTCCAAAAAGTCCATGAGATTTCAAGAGCCAAGTACGACCTCATTCATATGTATCGGACTCAACAACAACTTGAAGGTTTTTCCCCTTCAAATTTGGTATACCGGTTTAATGATTTTGCAAGAAGGACGGAAGCTCCACAAGGGATTAGCCATCTTGTCATGGAAACAAACATGGAGTACAACCATTCATCTCTCTATCTCTCTTATCTGCATCCACACCATTTACTTCTCTACCTCTTTCATCTATGCCATTCACATCTCCACCCTAATTTACTCCTACGCCAAGTATGCAATTTCATACTTTCCAATCTTCTAATTCTACTTTTTCTTTTCTATAAAATTTTGGTGATTCTCATGAAGAAGCAACCATACAATCAAGATATTAGTTCATTAGTCTTGAAGAATATAGACTTTTGTTTATGAACGTAAAGAAACGTGAAGAGTACAAAAGATTAATTCAACCACCTGTAAGTTTTTCCCCTTCTTTTCCTTCAATTTCTTCATCTCAAGGTCATTTTAAAGTAGGTGAATCGTCTTTTTCTTCATTTCAGTTCAATACATTTAATGACCAAAAGGAACCAAAAATATTTCCCACTATGCATCTACCAATCCATTTAAACTCCCACCCATCCCTCTCTCTTCTTCTACTACACATTCCTTTGCATATCCATTAAGTGTATCTCACATGCCTTCTCACACGACACTAGAAGTCCTTCACCCTTAGGCATCGCCTTTAACACCTTGATTTTTCGTTAGTCAGGTAGGGTACCCACGATGGAGGCTGAACCTCTCGCCTATTACACTTATCGTATTCCTCCTAAGTTCTATTGTGAATGCTCTCTTATCCATGAGCATATTTTACCTTCTACCTGGAGAAGGGTTTTCTCCCCATGTGAACACGCGTTAGTGAGTGTGGTACTTAGTACCTTAGGGATTATACTTTGCATATCATTCTCACATAGTGGATGTGACCTTCCAACAATCTCTTCTCTTGCTATTCACTTGTTCACTGTAAGTATGTGAGTGTGTGCATACTGCTGAACTCTAACCCAAGAATAGCATCAAAGCAATACTTCTTCTTAGCCGCCACTTTAGCTCATGCGCTACCATAGCCACCATTGAGCCTTGAGCTCAACTGCTCTCCTTCTTCTCGGTCTACGTGCCACCTTCAAT
Source organism: Lygodium microphyllum (assembly GCF_053477565.2). Classification (NCBI taxonomy): domain Eukaryota; kingdom Viridiplantae; phylum Streptophyta; class Polypodiopsida; order Schizaeales; family Lygodiaceae; genus Lygodium; species Lygodium microphyllum. Next base: position 48,660,197 of record NC_141139.1, read on the forward strand.
TCGAGCTAAGCTACCTGCTGCATTCCTTAAACTGTAAACATGTACTCATCTGTCCCATATTGCATGCTACCTATCCTAACAATATGTGCCAACAATGTCAAGTGCTCCTTGCCCCAACATGTTCACCTTCATGCTAGCTCCATGACAGCCTGTTAACAATCTCATTTGCCCCATCTGTGTGCCACTTAAAACCACGTAGACTAGATAACTTAGCCACGCTTGTTTGCTCCCATCAAGCTTGAGAGTCTATACCACGTCACAACTAGTGCATTTAATGACACCTTTTGTCACGGGGACTTGAAATTTTGAGATGCTCTAATCTTTCTGATAATATTTGATTAAGATATTAATCAAATGTGCAAGTTTGTTAGCACATGTGATGCACATGGCAGTTATTTCATGCTAACACGCCAAGGACCATAAGGATGAAATGCATGCCAAAGGAAAAAGTTATAATAAGTTATGTTTGGTAGGTATGAGATGATACCGATGTGAGATTTCGATTTAGACCAATTTATTGGCCACTGATGTCAATAGTGACATTAGAGACTAGGCATTAATTAATTAATTAATACAGATCTAAGAGTCAATAACTGCTTAGAGATACTTGAAAGACAAATTGGTCTAGCCAATTTAATTATTGGCTAGTGAAATTAACTTTTTGAGCAATAGAATAATTATTAATTTTTAAAATTAATATTTTAAAAATTAATTTAATAAGCTAGATAATGCTGGAAAATGGGATTAGAAGGCTGCCGCTTAGCAAAAACTTGCCCATGCAAGTGGGCAAAACGTTTTTAGGTGCTGGTGGAAGTCTATTTCAGCCATTGTGAGAAACGAGGCTGTTAGAGAGCAAGGACAGGCTGTTGATGTGATTTGCAACCACCAGAGATCAGTCCTACGGCATATGACAACAGTTTGGAGCCCTTCAAAGTAAGTGACAACAGCTCAAGGTCCTTCTAGTGTAGGTGACAGCATATAGGAAAAAGCAACAGCCTTTCTGGTGGTCTTAAGCTATAGATGACAGCTTCCATGACTGTTTGAGCAAGGCAACAGCAATTTTTCAGTGTTCTCACAATGAAACTCTGAAATTTCTCTCTCTACAGCATTCTCTCTCATTCCCCAACCATTTTTCAAGTTATGTCAACATTTTTCAATTTTGAGCCATTATAGAAAGAGATTTTGGTCAATCTCTACTATAAACCCAAATTTACAGCAGAAAGTAAGGTTTGATAGCCACTTCGGGATGTGTGCTCAAAATTAAGGGCTTAGGGCTTGATCTCAGCAACTGAAATTTGAGGAATTTCACGGGGATTCAAGAGGCCAACCAACCAATGTCAGATTTGGGGTTGAATTTGTCTTTCAAGAAGCAAGGTAAAGGCCAATCCCTGAGCAAACCAAAGGGCAAATTGGTTTGGAGGCTTGTTGGTTAATTTTGACAGCAACAGGCACTTGGATTAGTGGAGGACATTAGAGTATCTCAGTTCTACTCCTTCCATTTGCAATACAAGATAAAGAAATACCGCAAAGGGCATCAATTTTGGGACCAATAGGGTGTCCAATGTTTGAGATTAAAGTAGTAAAGTGTGCATTTTCAGTTTATGTGATTTTTATGCTTGTTGTAATTAGTACTTAATCAGATTATTTACCACCATATCCAAGGAGGAAGCCATGATTTCATGGTTCCATCGCCGGGATACCATCAATTCCCTCGAATTGATGGGTCTAAGACACCTAATTGAAAGCCAGAAGCTTTGCTCTAGTGCTGAAATTGTATTCAGCTGAGCATTACAACAAGAAGCTTTGCTCTAGTGCTGAAATTATATTCAATTGAGCATTACAGCAAGAATTTCTTCAAATAGTGAGATGGGATCAAGCAAGGATGATGCCTCTCAATCTTGAAGTTCACAAAGTGTTGAAAAAAATGCAATGCTTGATCTTCGACGAGGCATGAAGCATGGACAGCAAGCTAAGAATGAGGGAATTGGATAAGATGTGGGTCCTTCTAGGTCTCTTGAAGCTAATGATCAACAAGAGGAAGAGGAATGTAATGACTAGTGCAAAGATCACTTGAGGACAGCAATTGAATTGTTTATGGAATTGACAAATGATCCTCAATTTATGCACTTTTTGAACCCTTAAAGAAGGGCAGCAAAGACAATAAGAGGAAAACATCTTCGAGAGCTTCGATACAACAACATGCACCGAAGAAAGAGCCAATGCAACAGCATGATGTTTCAAATGTGGGTAGAGAGCATAAGCAAATAATGGCTCAGTGTACCTAGGAATGGCTAGTAATATGCATAACCCCATGTATAGCACTATTGGCATGATGCTAGGGCATAAAGTGACAAGTTTAGCAATGCATATATGCAAACCACTCTATTTGGGACTCATGGTATTAATGTTGGTAATGCAAATGCATCACACAGTGTTGTTCACGAGGAAAAATGTAGTTGGTAATCCATGCAATATATAGGAAAATGTATTTTGGTATGGTTGGTAATATGCAAATTCCCATATAGAATCACATTGCAATGGTCCAAAGTATTCAAATAAGAATGTTTCCTAATGCATTTGGTGCTCCTAGCATGTCAAGTACAGATAAGGAGCTGGTCAACTGGATGCAATGTTGCATATTAGTTAAGTTGGAATTGCACAGTGTGGAAGTAGAAAGCATCGCAATGCTTAAGGGAAAGAAAGGCCTACAACCTAGTGGAGGTTTCGAGGGAAGTAAAATAAGAGGTAAAGTTTTCATGTACTTCTTGGTGAAGCTTCAGCATTGTTTCACCAATAGATGCAAAGTGGATGGAAGAGGATGACTTGGCAGACCATCCTCGCTTGTTGCGACTTTACCTAGATGCCTTTCAATTAGAGCCAACTTCAGTTCGGGCTCAATCAACTTCAACAGAGCACGATCCGGAGGGGGGGGGTAGCACTTCCACTGCCAATTGTGGACAGCTCTCATATATAGTGGATTCTTGGATGTATTAAGCATGCATCCAAGGTACTATGCTAACAGTATGTCTACTATGGGGTCACTACTTAGTACACTAGTCACTGTGAGATGTATGCAGATGAGTATGCGTTTCACCTGCACACTGGAACTATACTTTTGCATCAACTTATGAGGAGTTTGGCATGAACTTTGCCTCACTTTTGAGACAAAAATTCTGATCAATTTCAGCTCAATTTTTTATCAATTTGAGAACCACTTATGGTCACTTTTGGGATCTATTTTGTATCAATCTTTGCATTGATTGTTGGTCAATTTTTGCAATGAGTTTGTGATCAGTTTGGGGTCACATTTGCAGCGGTTTGTGATCAGTTCTTAGATCAAAAAGTGATCAAATTATGCTTAGTTTTCAATGATTTATGGCCAGTTCTATAGACAGTAGTATGTTAGTGAATGCCATTGATAAATTCAGCCATGGCTTATGCTGAGAATATGCTTTACTATAGTTCTGAAGTCAAAACAATTAAGAAATAGTTTTGGACTGTATCTCAGTATTATTTTATATTTATGCTGCCTCAAAATTTTCAAAAAGGTTTGGGGCATGTGGCATAGTTGGACAATAGTGGTTAATATTGTGACTATGATGCCTCATGGAACTTTCAATGCAGTATGCTTTTCTTTTGACACAATGCAATGCAATTCAAACGAGGACAGGATTTCAAGGGAGAAGGTCTATCACAGGAACGCAAAATTTTGAGATCCTCTAATCTTGCCAATAACATTTGATTAACATATTAATTAAATGTGCAAGGTTGTCAGCACATGTGATACATATGGCAATTATTTTATGGTACTAGGCCAAGGACCCTGAGGATGCAGTAGGTGCCAAAGCAATTTTTATAATAATTATTAAATTAATTTTTAAAATTAATATTTTAAAAATTATTTTAACAAGTTGGATAATCCTAAAAGCGGGATTAAAAGGTTGTCACTTGGCAAAACTTGCCTACACAAGTGAAAAAAACGTTTTTAGGGGCTAGTGGTAGTCTATTCCAACCATTGTGAGAAAGGAGGGTGTTAAAGAGCAAAGAGAGATTGTTAATGTGATTTGCAACCACCAGAGAACAGCCCTATAACATGTAACAGTAGTTTTTTTGGTGGTCCTAAGCTATAGGTGACAACTTCCATGGCTGTTTGAGCAAGGCAACAACAGTTTTTCAATGTTTCTCACAACGAAACTCTGAAATTTCTCTCTCTACAGCATTCTCTCTCATTTCCCAGCCAATTCTGAAGTTATCTCAGCATTTTCCAACCGTTTGAGCCATCAAAGAAAGAGATTTCAGTCAATCTCTATTGTAAACCCTAATTTACAAGTAAAAATTGGGGTTTGACAACCACCTGGGGATGTGTGCTCAAAATTAAGAGCCTAGGGCTTGATTTCCAACAGCTTAAAGGAATTTCAAGGAAATTCAAGAGGTTGGTCAACCAATATAAGATTTAGGGCTAAATTTTGTCTTTCAAGGAGCAAGATAAAAGCCAATCCCCAAGCAAACCAAGGGGCAAATTGGTTTGGAGGCTTACCGATCAATTTTGATACCGAGGCACTTGGGTTAGTGAAGGAGATCAAACAATCTCAATTCTACTCCTTCCATTTGCAACATAAGATAAAGAAAACCATAAGGGGTGCCAATTTTGGGGCAAATGGGATGTCCAATGTCCAAAATTAAAGTGGTAAAGTGTGTATTTTCAGTTTATATGAATTTTATGCTTGTTATAGTTAGTACTTAATCACATTATTTACCACCCTATCCAAGGAGAAGGAAGCCATGGTTTCACCTTTGAACATTTCCATATTGCCCCCCAAGCCTTAATTACATTAAGCTACTTAAAATTACTCCTATTCACATGCAGTGCCACTGTCAAGCACTAATTTTAGGGATTTAATATCAAATCTTAATTCCACAATTTTCTTCAAGAATTTTGGAACTTTTGCCAAAAAATCAAAATCTCACCAAAATTTTGGGGATTGCAATTCAAGCTCAGATTTTGCTCAATTCTGTGCAAAAATTTGAGGCTTCTCACATTCAAGCTCAAATTTTACCAAGTAAATTGTATGCCAAGATAGTAGTGCAAGTGGCCAAGAACTATCACATCAAACACCGATTTGCCATTTTTATGAATAGAGTATATCTCTGATTACATAGCTGCCATCCAATGTTCATTCTATAAAGCATCATGTAAAGAGACAAGATCCTCATTGCATGTAGTAGGTACGAGTGCCTATGCAACCAAGTTACCTTGTGCATAGCAAGTGGCTGGTCTAGTTCTACCAGGAAGTGGAAGGATCATTTGCTGTCTTGTAATGCATCTAACAGCCACCTAGGGACTGCTTTAGCTTCCTTAATAGTAGTCCCTCTCATTGGCCACTTCATAATCAACAATGCCTTGATCAATATGTTGAAAACCAGGCTGCTGTTTAGTATGTGTTTGCTACTGATTTTGTTGCTGTAAACCTTGAATAGGTTGCTAAAATTGACCAAAATCACGTGCACTTTGCTGAAATAAAGGCAATACAAACAATCAAACATGTCCATATCCTTGTCCATAGTCAAATAGTCAAACGTGCATTCCATGAAGGCCTGACTAGCATGCTTAGCAAATGCATCTCTACTAACAAAAATCTTGTTGGTGAAGGGTTGGCACAAGGAGTACCCTTTACTTTTTGCACTACAAGCAATGAACATCTAGGATATGCTTACAGACTATATGATTTACTAGACTTGGTGATTTACATGGATATGCTTACAGACTATATGATGTGCCAATATGTAGCCTTTCTAGGATGTAAGTAGTAATAGTTGGTCTCACTTACAGTGTACCTATGAGACCACATAAAGGCATTAAACTTATGATATCATTCTCTGGAGCTTGTTTCGAATCATGTAAGCTCTTATGCAACTTACACACCGATTGATCCTTGCCTTCCATAACAAATCCCTTTGACTATTGTATCTAAATATCCTCATGCAAAAAGCAATCTTCACATCCACCTAAGGGAACTCCATATTCTCTTTAGCAAGCAAAGCAAGGATTGTACGAAGAGTGGTCATCTTGACCATTGCTGAGAAGATCTCATCAAAGTCAATCCCCTTCTCTTTCTTAAATCCTTTGGCCACCAAAATTGCCTTGTACTTAGGTAAATGTATTAGATGGAGATACCTTGTAGATCCACTTTACATAGCAATGCATATTTTAGGCTAAGGCAAAGGAACTAACTCTCATGTAGCATACTTTTTCAAAGAATCTATCCTTGAGACTATATAGCCTTCTACCACTTATGATTTTCATCCCTAGTCATAGAATCAATATAACAAAGAAGTCTTGCCATAATCTATGACCATGGTATAGTCTAGAGATGGAGTGTAAACCTCGCTCAATACGGGCCTCTGGCTATCCGACCTATCTATCCTATAAGACATGAGGTTGTTCACTATCCTCTCACCTCAACATTAGCAAGCTGTCCATAGCGAGCATCATGTGGAATAGGTCATACAATCTGCTCATGTGCTGGCTGCCCATTCTCTTAAAATACCACTTTTTGTAGATTTTAACTATTTTGATAGGTTTCTTATTCATCATATCCTCATTAAGTATTACATCCTAGCTACATTTTATCCTTCGAGATTTAGGATCCCATGAGGAATAGCTAATTTCATCTGTCTTTCCATAGCCAAGAAAAATGCATTTCTTGTTAGATATGTTCAATGCTACGCCCTCGTAAAGTGCCACCAATGATCCATGGGACTCTAAGTTGTAAGGATCCCATTGTGAGGAGAAGCCATGTGTAATCCTAGAACATTGGTTGAGTCTTGACTTGTATGTCACATGAGGTCTATGTAATTGGACGGTAGAAGTCCCTCAAAAGAGGGGCTAAAAATCAATTTACAGGTCTATTATCCTGAAAAATAAGTGATAGAAGGGAGAAATTGAGAGATTTGATGTGTGTGTGTGTGTGAGAGAGAGAAAGAGAGAGAGAGAGCATACTTGTCTGCGGTGACTTTTTATGCTCTTTTCATTATTTAACCTTATGTGAAAGAGAGTCTTTGCACAATGGTCTAGAGCCATCTTGTTTGAGAAGAAAGAAGAAGAGAAGAAAAAGCAAATGAAGTCCACATCTTGTGGACTCCATTCTCTTGAGGACCTGTACAAAGAACTTCTGGAGATACCCCATTAAGAACGTGAGAAGAGTCCTCGTAAAACTTGATTTTCAAACCAATAGCACAAATCTTGCTCAGTGAAAGAAGATGATACCCTAAACCGACACATAGAGTACCTCTGATGTGTAGGCACCACCTTGCCCATCTAGAATTAGCTACATATCACCTCTTCCTTTGATCAAGATTGAAGAGTTGTCACCTATAAGAATTTGTCCATGCATCAGATGCATATGGGCAATACCATCTAAAGAAGGTGTCATGTGGCAAGAAGCGTCACTATCTACTATCCACTTACAAGATTGTGAGGCCAACATCATTGCATCAATGGGCCATCGGAGGAACATCCTCAATCACCTCCAAATGGAGAAAGGGGGCCAATAAAGGACCAACCACTGCTCCTAAGTATTTTGTAGTCTTCTCCTTCTTGGTGTCCTTCTTGCCCTTGTTTGGGAGATCCTTCTTCCAATGATTTGCCTTGCTACCGATGCAAAGTAGATACCTTGGCTTTTATCTTACTTGGACTTCTCATCCTTGTTGGAAAGATTGACAGGGTAAAGCCTTTGACTTGGGAGCGTTCTAACCTTTGGGTTGTTTCTCTTGGTACAAGACCATCAAAACCAATTCCTCCTACTTAAGGGTCTCAGTCCGCCTTGAAGCAATCAAGGTGGAATAGAATGCATTGAATTGGGGTGCTAACTATGCAAGAAGAGTTATTACCATGTCCTTCGAGGTAATTACCTTCCATGTGCTCTAGATGTACATTTGCAATTGTTGAAGCTTATTGACATGATGGATGACTATTCTACTGCTACTTATATTCAACAATCTGCCAGCCCACACTCCCTTGTTGTTTTTGGTGTTGAGAGAGACCAGCTCGAGTAGATACTTCGACAGCCCATTCGCATATCTGCCCTCTTCATTTCAGATTCACTGACTGCAGATTTCTGTGTTCTACCGCCTCTTTTCTCTCTCCCTTTTCTCTCATGCTCATTCTCTTTCAGTCTTGTCCATACACTTCCACATTCGCTGCACTCTAGCATGGTATCAGAGCAAGGTGGAAGGGCTGATTTTGATTGTGGGCAGACCTGAACATGACATTTCTTCGGACTGTCGATCAAGGAGAAAAGGCTGTGTTTACAGCCTTTTGGAGAAGATTTTGAGTTTTCATTACGTCAAGCGGTTGAAACTCATTGGGGACTAGCAAAGGAAGCCCTAGCAGGCACCGTGTGTGGAGTCAAAGGGGGGCTGCCCTTGTTTTTGTGTAGATAATTCACATGACAATGTCTTCCAAGATCAACGTGGAGTTTCACGCTATTATGGACCATAGGGTCCTTGTGTTACCGGCTCTTCTTTCAAATCAAAAGCTTGATGGGAAGAATTACTATATCTAGTGAGTAATGATGCTTGCCATCCTAGAGTCATATGATTCGGTGGAGCTTGTGATGGAGGCTATAGACCATCCTATAGCCTGTGATGCCTCCAAGCTTTCTACAGATGATAAAGCTAAGTTGCTAAAGGTACAAGCTCATTGGGATAAACTCAATGCCAGCATCCGCTCTTTTCTCTCTCTCTTGCACTCCAACGGAAGTGTCTCTAGAGGTTTAGATGTGGACTTTGAGTCCCAATGACGAGCTAAATCTGGCCGACTAGCTGCCAAAATTGGCCAACTAGCCAAACTAGTTGAATGCACGTAAAATAATGCCAAAAAATTAGCGATCTGATTTGTTGTGTCACGCGGCATTGCTGCCTGCCTGTGAATTATTTGCTGACCTGCCCGGGAAAAGGTGCTTACTTGTGGTGACTGCTAAAGATGCGCAAAAATTGATAGACAATGCGTAATTGTGCCCGAGAGAAGTAACTGTACAACTGTAGCATGACAATGCTAGTCCAAGGGATGACTACATCTCTAACACTAGCGGCCCTTCTAACCAACCTTTTCCACAAGGGCCCATGTGAAGGCTTCCTTTTGAATTTGTCAGCTAATACTATAATATCAATCAAGCTAGAGATCCCACGCTTCTTATGACTATTGGAGGTCATGGTTGGCCATGTGCTAGAATGAGAGACAATAGGGTTTGCTGGTAGAACATAGTGTACGGAAAACACTAAGAGAAGAAGAAACTCAGAGAAAACATAGAAGAAGAAGAAGAAGAAGAAGAAGAAGAAGAAGAACTATGAATCATTGAATCATGCTAAGTGAATTAGGCTGATAGAGTGAAGCCGAGAAGCTCTCAAGATCATTGCACTGTCTTGCTTGGTTAGGCAAGAACATCTGTAGGGAATCTGCTTTGTTAAGGGAGTGAAAAACGAAATGATATATTAACGTCTACAAAAGGCCAAAATGACCTATGAGACCATGAGTTACAATCATGTGTATGATGCTACAACTGTCTGGGCAAAATATGTAGCACAAAGCAATGTCCTTTTGACCGAAAAGGTTAAGCATGGTAATTGATCATTTTATTTGAAATCAATAGAAACTAAGGCAACGTTGGATTTTGGGCAATGACAGATTCGAACCACGTAAATGAGCCACTTTATTGAGTGGGCTGATTGCCTTCATTATTTGAGCTAATTGAATAGAGGTTTTTATTTTGTTCAACGGTAGTTAGGATGTAAGGATAGATGGAGTGAAACACAATCCTCTAAGGACAATTGTTGAGGGAGCGAAACACAGTCCTTTGGTGCCGTTGGAGTTGAAGAAGAGGATCACTGGCTAATGACACATACTCTGGAGGAAATTGACTCGAGATGGAGCAAGAACTGCAAAATGCAGCCTCCTCTGATAGCAGCTACTTGCTAGAGCCAAAAACGATGTCGGGAAGACATATGGACAATAAAACACAGCCAAATGTTTGATGGCTAATGAGGGTGAAGATCGTTAGATAGGGAATGGGCCACTAGATTGCCAAACTCAGCTAGATGATGTCACTAGGAGTATGCCTGTGGCCTCATGGAAAGATGATCCAAATGCAAGGCAGATAGTGATGCTAGGTATGGAGGGTTCTCACTTGATGAGGAGAAGCTTCGTGGACTAAAAACACAGCCCTAATGAAGACTCAAAATGATGATCATGAAGGTTTCCAAGTGGAGATGGAAGATGGAAGTGTCCATGAATTGTAGTGTCCTTGTGGGGTGTGAACGACAGTGGAGAGGATGAAAGAATGTGGAAGAGAGTGACAGCATGTCGGAAGGAATGAATGCAGGATGAATAATGGGTGAAGTCAGAGCTGTATTTATAGGCACAGACTGTCTTGAGTGGCGCCCATTAAATCTCTCAGGTGTTGCCCCGCCTCTCTCGGGAGCTACCTAGAAAGGAAGAACCTGTAGAACTTCAGTGTCAATGGTAAAAAGAGGGTGAGGAAATAGATGAGAAAATGGGTGATGTGGCATAGAGATTTTAACCACCCCAAGAAGGCGAAGGGTTGTTGCCAAGGTGTGTGAAGAGTTGTGGGATGAGAGAGGATCCTCTCTAAAGTTGAAGGAATGGGATCCCCCTCTAAAGAAGAAAGATGAGCCCCCCTATGAATTCCCCGCTGAATTCCCCTTTGAGGGAGAGAGAGGGAATCAAGAAACTCATGGATCATGACCTTCGAAACATCTAAAGATGAAGAAAATGCCATAGGCGATGTGGAAGAAGGTATCTAGGGCTCGAATAGAACAGAGGCTAGGTAGCTCCTAGAGGTGGCCTCTTGAACCTAAGTAGTAGAGGGAGTGGAGGGAGGGGTATCACACAGAATCTCCTCGATGCCCACATTGGAGTTGGTGTTGGTGGAGCAAGACAAGGAGGGTGACGAAATAGTCCTATGGAGCCGGGGGTAGACAATAGTCGTTGTGTCTCAGTGGAGCAGATTGCGGAGCTGAAGGAGTCAAACAGCTATTGTCTCTTGGAGGAGTAGACCATGATTCCTCAACCTTCAGCCATCCTATTGCTACCCATGACTGCATCATCTCTCCACAACCTCATTAAGAGATAGGTGTTGTAGTGCGCTACATTGGCAATCCTTTGCTATTGGACCTGCCCGGCCATCCATGACAGTCCCTGCCACTCCACAACACCTCACACTACTGCATTTGGGCTGTCACTTATGATGTTCCTGTCAAACATAGGAGAGCAGTCTGTATGGTCACCTTCTTCCTCACTAGACAGCTGTTTTTTTGCCCTAGAGTCCATCATTGCTATTGCTATGCGAATGCCCCATATGCTCACATTTATAATAGTTACTTATTTTTTAAACTTAACAAATTTGAGAAAATAGAAAGAAAGAATACTTGAAGCAATTTGAGGGTTGAAGACCCAATACAGCGCGCCCCCTGCACCCACCCCCCCCACGTCTTGGACAAAACCACAAAACGAATTTATTTCTTCTCAACCTAAGTCCTCATGAAAAGAGTGAACATTTTCACATGCATGAACTCACTTTGCAATCAAAATAACCGATTTCTTTACAAGATGAGAGTAGAAAGAGAAAAAATTTACCTGTCTCCATTGATTGGCGGCACATTGATATAGTTTCCTTTGGGTCTTGAGCTCAAAAAGGACGTGCTGTAATAAATTTTGTAAGACAATAGTGAGAGAAGAGGGAAATTTCAAGAATTTGATGATGGTGTAAAGAAATGCTCATCGATAGAATACAAACACAACCGTACAACAAACACAGATTGATTATGAAACATAGCTAGGGTTAGGGTTAATGCAAAGACAATAAGCAGCCAATATGAAATTTGAATAATGAATGAATAGATACATTCCTCAATGCAGCAAACGCAATATGCAAGGTAAAAACTCCCATGTCTCTAGGACTGGGGCAGAGAGTACGAGAAGAAGAGTATTTCCTACTCTAATGGATCACGGGACTTGCTAGTAGCTCCCTATACTTCTTTAGCTTGAGTTCTACCTTTTCCACCACCCATTGTAATCTTTGTTTGGTGTTAGGAAGATACCCCATAGGGAATACAAGATATTCAAAATCTTGGCCATGCTTCATCATCTTGAACATGTATTATATGATCCATAACTTTTCATTGTTAAGGGCAAGTTGTAGCACTTCTGTCTTCTAATGCTAATGATTGAGCTTGAAACATGTGGGACGTCTCATAGATATATAGCAATTGGTCAAAATTTTCTTTTGTTATCACCCTTGAACATTTGTGCAAAAAGGAGGACCCATAAGGGAAAGGTAGTCCATTGAGGGCTTCTTATTGCATCCTAAGATGAATCATTCTTAGTAATGTGTGTCAATGACGATAGAGAAAAGAAGTGAGGCTGATGGGCTATCGTGTCTCATTGATATCCTTAATTGGAAGCTATAAGTACTACCATTAATACATACATCAACAATCACATTAGTGAATAAGCCCTCCAGCAACCTACAAAAAGAAGCTTTGAAGCCCATAGCCTTTAGGGCGGTTAACACAAAGTTCCATGTCACTCGATAATAAACCTTTTCCATATCCATGTTGATAAGCAATAAATCACCAATGTTTCAAGGGGGTAAGTCCACAAAGGGAACTAGGTTAAGGATGACTTCATATATATGCTTGCTATGTACAAAGTCATATTGGTCCTTGTGTAAAATCCTCGGCAGTAGGAATTCGATTAAGAATAAGGTTTCTTGGATGATAAAGATCAAGGATGGAACGGACATGTGCTCGGTGCCCTATTTTATAGAAGTTTTTGAGCCATCTGTCTTAGCAAAGTTCTAGAATCTCATCTTTTTGAGTTAATTTTCTATATTTGTGTTCTGGGGCTACATGGGAGCTGAAGAAATTACCCAAGTGTTATGAGATTGATTTAGGCTAAATTTTTGGTAGCTTAACACCTCCAAGTATTGGTGCAAGAGAGCAGCAAGCATTTGCTGGCATTGTTTGGATGTGCAAATAGGATACCTTGCAACTCAATCTGTTTGGGCGTTTCATCCTTTGTGACTCTTCCAAAGAGGAGTAGCAGTCAAGTGTTTGAGTGGCCAAGAAACCAGCCTCAAATGCACCACGTGAATGTAGGGTGTCGTCCAACCAATACTTCAGGTCAATGATCTTGATACACATAGTCTACTTTGAGCTGTTACCCAAATAAAGTTTTCTCCTATCATCAAGGACTTACAGTTTGGTGCAGATACACTTGTCTAATCTGCACTTGGTTTTCAATTTGAGTGCATCAAAATAGTTTGATAAACAAATTTATTGTATGGCATCATATTGTTGGCTGGCTGATTATGTCATATTAAAGATAATGTTCCAAATTACTTGTTTCCTGATATTGCACCGTATTTGTGTGCTGTTTAATCCAGTGTGCTTCTTGGTATTTGATAAACAGGTCATTTACGAGGATCTTCCATCAAATTTGTGTGCATTTCGTGATAGAGTTGAGAGCCTTGCAAGGAGCTTAGAATCAGGCATGAATCCAGAAGAAAATGGCCTTAAAGGTGAGGTTAAGGACACAGCAAGTCTGGAGGGAAGCCTAATTGCTCTAGAATGTTTAGTTGATACATCATCAGGGGAAAACAAATCAGATTCGATTATTGATGAGGAAACTCATGAGCTTCTCAAGAAGAAAAGGAGAGGCAGACAGGCACCTATAAGAGAAGAGTTTGGAGGACCAGAACTTGTGTTAAAGAGTTCAGTGGGTTTCCATGGGAAGGAACGAGTTGTGCCAACAAGAAGATTTCCAATCATTGGGAAGAACTACTCTGAGCTCTCAAAGAAGAAAAGGAGGAGCAGACATCCACCCATAAAAGGATTAATGGATAACTTTGGAGTGTTGGAATGTGAGATCAAGAACTTTATAGCTTCCAATGGGAAGGAAGGATTCATGCCAACAAGAAGTTTTTTGCGGGAATGTGGGCGTATTGATCTTGAAAAGGCTATAACAGATATGGGTGGATTTCAAACTGTTGCTGCGAGGATGAAACTTTCACTAGTATATAAATCACGGAAGCCTGATGGGTACTGGGACAAATTTCAGAATTTACGACATGAGGTGCCTGCTTTTATTTTGATTGAAACTCATCATTATCATTTTGCAATTTGTTGTATGTTGAATAGACTCTCACAGAAGTGAAGTTTTCTGGAAAGCCTTCATGTGATTTATTGCATTTCAAAGGCATCCTTGTTTTGATTATTAAGTATGCATCGTAGATGAAGTTTTAAGTTAACACTAGTTGTGTCTGATTGGCAATTCATACACAGTATTTTTACGTGTCTGTGGAAACTAATAATTGTTTGGGTAGTTTGGGAAGTTGTGCATATGAGATTCGGATTTGTGTAAGTTAACCTTATGATAGGATACTTCTTCAAATTTTGGTTATAAGAAAGATCTCTGTCAATGTTCTTTCAGGTAATTTCTTTCCAGAAGAAGATTGGAATTGATATGACATTTATGCCAAGTAGAGGGTTGATGGAAAAAGCAGGTAATTCCTTGTCTTCACTGTTAACCATGGGATGAAGGACATTGGGATACTCGTGGTTTGCTTTGAGGATTGCTGATGTGAGGCCAAGTCAAATAAAGTTGGTGACTTGTTTACAAAAATTGTAGTTTGAAACGACAACATAACACTTCAGAACATAGAAACAGGGAACGCCCGTTCCGGCGCATAGGAACGGATTAACGCATTCCGGGAGGTACGAGCCCAGGAAACACTGGCGAAACGTTCCAGCCCGTTCCCTGGCCCGTTCCAGCCCATTCCCTGGCCCGTTCCATCCCGTTCCCTGGCCGTTCCCTGTTTGGAACGGCCGTTCCAGCCATGTAATTTTTTAATTTTAAAAAAAAGGTCTCCTGTCTCGACATTTGGCCTATTGCCCGCTCCCCCTAGTGGCCCGCCTGTCGCCTGTCACCTGCCGCCACACGCTCGCCTGTCGCCTGCGGCTTGTCGCTCCACGCGCCCCCGCCTGTCGCCTGCGGCCTGTCGCTCCACGCACCCCCGCCTGTCTCCTGTCGCCTGCGGCCTGCCGCTACGCCCGCCTGTCGCCTGCCGTTCCACGCGCCCGCCTGCTCCTACCCCTCCTGCTCCCGCTCCCGCTCCCGCTCCTGCACCTGCCCCGCCTGCTCCTGCTCCTCCGCCTGCTCCTGCTTCACTCACCTGCAGGCTGCTCGGCGTGCCACACCTACCTCGCCAAGGCCGTGGGCGTGCCTACTTCTGCCCATCTGACTCTCCCACCTGCCTCTGAGTCTCCCGCCTATGTCGCGTGCGGCACACGGTACACTTTGGTTGAAATTTTTGCAATTTCATTGAACTTTGACACATGGATGTTGAAATGTTGGCTGCAAATTTCTGTAATTACTAATTTCATTGAAGTTTACAGTTTACTGATTATTTGTCACTTCTATATAGATGGCAGCATTGACATCTATGGGATCTTCATCATCCTCAGCAGGTACTTCGTCAACAACTGGACAAAGTCGAAGCACTACTTGGTCATGGTGGGATGAGGTAGATGCAGGGGTGCCATTGAGAGGTGGAGGGGCTCGCCCTTGGAAATGCAAACTTTGCCCTTATGCTCGCACTAGTGGGGCTGATAAAGTGAGAGCCCATCTTCTACATGAGGAGGGGAAAGAGGTGCGTTTTTGCACCAATGTATCAATTGAGAAAAGGCAGGAGTTACTTGACCGCATAGCCACTTCTATGGGGAACACATGCCAGGAAGACACCAAATATAGCAGTGGATCCAACAACATGGACTCCAAGGCCAGCAGGGCATGGTGCTTCATGCAGAAGACCACCAGGATTAGTGGCTACGCAGCCTTCTCGTGGGCCATCAATGGCAACAGGTCGTGGTGTTAAACAGAGTTCATTGCACACTTCATGGGGACCAAAGAAAAAAGATTTTACCATGACCATATTGCATTCAAATCAGCCAGGTCACCTTATTTTTTAAATATGGTGACAAAGATTGCAGAGTATGGACCCACATATAAGCCCCCTTCATCAGAAACTATCAGGACTACATTGCTTCAAAAGGAGAAAGTAGCCATAGAGATTGCAATAGCAAATATTCGCAATCAATGGGCAAGAAATGGAGTGACATTGATAGTAGATGGATGGAGTGACACACGCCATAGGTCCATACATGGTGTTGTTGCATATTCTCGTGGAGATGTATACTTCATTGGTAGTCATGATGCTTCAGAGACTAGAAAGAGTACAGATGTATTGGCATCCGAGTGGTGCGAGGCACTGCAGGCTGTTGGGGCAAAAAATGTAGTGCAGTTTGTGGCAGATGGTGAACCTACAAACAGGGCAGCAGGAAACATTTTAATGGCAATGTATCCATATATCACCTTTAGTCCATGCATGGCGCATTGCTTGAATAACTTGTTGAAGGATATTGGGGACTTGCCATGGATTGCATCTCTTGTTGCGAAAGGCAACAAGATTATCACATTTATATGTAATCATCAGTACTTGCATGCTGAGTTTCGCAAGAGAAGTGACAAAGAACTTCTGAAATACTCGGATACACGACTTGCATATAACTTTCTTATGCTTGGTCGATTGCACTATTGCAAAGGTGCAATTCGGGAGCTATTTGCTAGTGATGAGTATGAAAATTGGACTGGGGCTGCCACTGCTACTGCTGTGTTATGTAATGCATATGTTTCTGATAGAGATTTTTGGGATGAGGTTAATCGCACCAACCAAATGGTTGATCCTATTATCCACATGTTGAGGCTTGCAGACGGCATGGATCCATGCATTGGGAAGATCTATGAAGGTATGGATCGCATGATTGAGAGGTTGGAGAGTTTGGAACCAAATGCAGATAGGTATGAGCAGATCAAGGAGTTATGCATCAGCAGATGGAATGAGTATGACTCTCCTATGCATGCTGCAGCATATGTGCTTGATCCTGAGTTTCAAGGAAAGATGCAAGAAAGAGACCTTGAGGTGGTCAAGGCTTGGAACACATTGCTTGCAAGGCTTTACCCCAGCCGTGAAATGCAACGCAAAATTAAAAATCAGCTCTCTGTATATCGGCAAACATTAGGGATGTTTGATACAGAGGATGCACTAGAGGACAGGACAAATATTGGGGCTGCTTTATGGTGGGAGGACTATGGGGCAAAAGCTCCCGAGTTGCAGAGTTTGGCTATTCGTATTCTTAGCCAAACAATTAGCTCTTCTTGTTTAGAGCAACTATGGAGCTCATTCAATCACATTCACACAAAGAAGAGAAATCGTCTTGGTACAATGAAGACGAATGACCTAGTTTATGTGAGCTCCAATCTTCGCTTGCTAGCTTGTACATCAGTTCCAAAGGCTGATTCTTTTATATATTGGGGAAAAGATGACGATGATGATGATGGTGATAATGATGGGCAGGATGTTATTCAGCAGGATGAGCATTCCGGCACAGTGGAGCCATCTTCCATGAATCAGAGCACTTAGTAGCTAGCCTTTTGGAACTTAAGAGTATTGACTTGGAAATTGGAGCTCTTGTAACTTGGATCTTTACTATTTAGGCTTTAAAGTTTAGTGCATATTTTGTGTTTTTGCAATGAACACTTGTTGCCAGTTGGACTTATGCAACATTGTTGATTAGAATGTTGAATTATGGATGCGACAATCCATTGCTGGTTACAATGTTTTGAATCTTTATTATTGTTGAAACTTGATTATTATGTCTCTAGAGTCTAATTTCATGAATTATGCTTGATATGATCTCTCTCTCTAGATTCTAAGACAAGTGTTGACTCTCTCTCTATGCTTAGTACACTAGTCACTGTGAGATGTATGCAGATGAGTATGCGTTCCACCTGCACACTGGAACTATACTTTTGCATCAACTTATGAGGAGTTTGGCATGAACTTTGCCTCACTTTTGAGATAAAAATTCTGATCAGTTTCAGCTCAATTTTTTATCAATTTGAGAACCACTTATGGTCACTTTTGGGATCTATTTTGTATCAATCTTTGCATTGATTGTTGGTCAATTTTTGCAATGAGTTTGTGATCAGTTTGGGGTCACATTTGCAGCAGTTTGTAATCAGTTCTTAGATCAAAAAGTGATCAAATTATGCTTAGTTTTCAATGATTTATGGCCAGTTCTGTAGACAGTAGTATGTTAGTAAATGCCATTGATAAATTCAGCCATGGTTTATGCTGAGAATATGCTTTACTATAGTTCTGAAGTCAAAACAATTAAGAAATAGTTTTGGACTGTATCTCAATATTATTTTATATTTATGCTGCCTCGAAATTTTCAAAAAGGTTTGGGGCATGTGGCATAGTTGGACAATAGTGGTTAATATTATGACTATGATGCCTTATGGAACTTTCAATGTAGTATGCTTTTCTTTTGACACAATGCAATGCAATTCAAACGAGGACAGGATTTCAAGGGAGAAGGTCTATCACAGGAACGCAAAATTTTGAGATCCTCTAATCTTG
The DNA here is from genome assembly GCF_053477565.2 of Lygodium microphyllum. Lineage (NCBI taxonomy): Eukaryota > Viridiplantae > Streptophyta > Polypodiopsida > Schizaeales > Lygodiaceae > Lygodium > Lygodium microphyllum. The sequence continues at coordinate 48,678,757 of NC_141139.1, forward strand.
CCAATAACATTTGATTAACATATTAATTAAATGTGCAAGGTTGTCAGCACATGTGATACATATGGCAATTATTTTATGGTACCAGGCCAAGGACCCTGAGGATGCAGTAGGTGCCAAAGCAATTTTTATAATATTTATTAAATTAATTTTTAAAATTAATATTTTAAAAATTATTTTAACAAGTTGGATAATCCTAAAAGCGGGATTAAAAGGTTGCCACTTGGCAAAACTTGCCTACACAAGTGAAAAAAACATTTTTAGGGGCTAGTGGTAGTCTATTCCAACCATTGTGAGAAAGGAGGGTGTTAAAGAGCAAAGAGAGATTGTTAATGTGATTTGCAACCACCAGAGAACAGCCCTATAGCATGTAACAGTAGTTTTTTTGGTGGTCCTAAGCTATAGGTGACAACTTCCATGGCTGTTTGAGCAAGGCAACAACAGTTTTTCAATGTTTCTCACAACGAAAACTCTGAAATTTCTCTCTCTACAGCATTCTCTCTCATTTCCCAACCAATTCTGAAGTTATCTCGGCATTTTCCAACCGTTTGAGCCATCAAAGAAAGAGATTTCAGTCAATCTCTATTGTAAACCCTAATTTACAGGCAAAATTTGGGATTTGACAGCCACCTGGGGATGTGTGTTCAAAATTAAGAGCCTAGGGCTTGATTTCCAACAGCTTTAAGGAATTTCAAGGAAATTCAAGAGGTTGGTCAACCAATATAAGATTTAGGGCTGAATTTTGTCTTTCAAGGAGCAAGATGAAAGCCAATCCCCAAGCAAACCAAGGGGCAAATTGGTTTGGAGGCTTACCGATCAATTTTGATACCGAGGCACTTGGGTTAGCGAAGGAGATCAAACAATCTCAATTCTACTCCTTCCATTTGCAACATAAGATAAAGAAAACCATAAGGGGTGCCAATTTTGTGGCAAATGGGATGTCCAATGTCCAAAATTTAAGTGATAAAGTGTGTATTTTCAATTTATATGAATTTTACGCTTGTTATAGTTAGTACTTAATCACATTATTTACCACCCTATCCAAGGAGAAGGAAGCCATGGTTTCACCTTTGAACATTTCCATATTGCCCCCCAAGCCTTAATTACATTAAGCTACTTAAAATTACTCCTATTCACGTGCAGTGCCACTATTAAGCACTAATTTTAGGGATTTAATATCAAATCTTAATTCCACAATTTTCTTCAAGAATTTTGGAACTTTTGCCAAAAAAATCAAAATCTCACCAAAATTTTGGGGATTGCAATTCAAGCTCAGATTTTGCTCAATTCTGTGCAAAAATTTGAGGCTTCTCACATTCAAGCTCAAATTTTACCAAGTAAATTTGGGCTTTTATCAAATTTTTGCAAATTCATTGACATTAAGACCAATTACACCTACATCAATATTCGTGCACAAAAACCTTGGTCGCATGTCCACACTTATCTAAAACTTTGCTAAAAGAGCCACACTTGGAACCATAGTGCCAATTGTAGTTAGGATCATTTGATCGTTGTCCATCCACTTTGCATATAGTTGCATACTAGGACCACAAAACCACTGCATATAGTGGCTTAGGAATTTCTTAGAAACCATGAAACCCTAGTCTACTCCAACAACTCTCATGATGTACTTAATCATGTTTATCACTCAAACTAGTTGCAAAATTGGAGTTCGGATAATCCAAGCGCCCCACACTTTAGGATTCATTGGTACATAAACTCTAGCTAGGACATCATTAACTAGCATAAAATTCTACAATTAGGACCATCATTCTAAGCATTAGACCAAGGAAATTTTGCATTTGTAACACAAGGACCAAAGGTATCATAATCAAATTGAGGCAGCATTGTGCCTAAAACCAAAAAGAAAAAGCCATAGTGCATTGTGTGAAAAAAGTTTATTTGTGCCACATTTGATTGGAAAGTGAAAAGCCTAATTGAGCATGACTTGCATGTAATCCACAAAGTTAGCATTGCAACACATTGTTTGTGAAAAGTGAAAGCATGTTTGCGCACAAGACACTTACACCAATTGCATAAGTTGGGTTAAGGAGAATTTTTTGAATAAGTTAACAAGGATTCTCACATTAAAAAGAGACAATCTAACATTCTTGAATTGAAAACAAAATCAAACTTGAAAAAACCAGATATCAAATGAAGAACTCCTCAAGTAGGAGTATTGGAAGACCAAAATAAAACTTCAGGAAACACTTGCGAAAGAAGGCTAACATAGATCACGAACTAGAACTAAACATCACTAGTTGGGAAGAATAGATAAACCAAAGAGCCCTTTTAGCTGTAGTTTCTTCATCAATGCCATCAATTTTCCAAAAATTTGAGATTTTTTTTGTCTTTTCTTTGTTTTTTTTGCACTACACTTGCATTTATGCTTTGGACAGTAGGTGGTCACAAAAAACCAAAAATTTCAGCAAGAAATGGTATGGAAAAATGATTTGTTCAACATGTTTGGGGACTTGAACAAATTGAATGGTACTAATTATCCATATGGAATACATGATGAAGCATGCTCTTGCTACCAAGCAGCTTTGGGAGTATATATGTGGTTCAGAGGTAGGGGCTTCAAGCTAGATTACACAAAATGCTACAAGTTTTTCTAGCTCATTGACTATCAACAATGTATCTTCCACTCCAACTCCTACATCTCCCACAGTAGATTAGTAAAGATGGGATGGGCGTGATCCCCAAGCTCATGCTTTGATTGCACTTTCGTGCAAGAGACGGTTATCCCACATATTCGGTCATGCACAGTGACCAAGGATGCTTGGGATAAGCTTGCTTCGTATATAAGCTGTGCAGTGAGGCTCATGTAGCCTATTTGCATAAGCAATTGGAGATGGAGCACATGACAGAGGGTGATTCTATGGATGCATACATTGCATGTGTCAATTGGAGATAGAGCAACTTGCTAATATTGAGGAAATAATTTTCAATGCCTCTCTTGTATCTACAGCCTTGGTTGGTCTATCTAATCCTTATCAGAGTTTTGCCACTACGCTTTGTTTACTTGCAAAAGGAGATGCTAATGCATACACATTTGATGCATTGATATCACAATTGTTGCAAGAAGAGAAATCAAGGCCGAATCGCTCTAATGTAAGTACGGACAATCAAGCATTTATAGCCAGTTATCGAAACAAAGAGAACATCAAGTTGATTTATATAAGAGGAGAGCATTAGAGGATGCATTACGCGTTCATGCCACCATTGTGGATAATACTGAGTTATGGAATGCTTGGTTTGGTCATCTTAATTATGGCAGTTTGCTTCACCTAAAAAGTCAAAATATGATGCTTAATCTCTCTCCGTTAAAAATATCTACTCACAATGTATATGAAAGTTGTGCACTTCGCAAAATGCATCGTGCTTCATTTTCCAAAGGTGGATCTATGAGTGTTGATTAGAAATTACAACTTATGCATAGTGATATTTATGGACCCATGTGTGTCAAATCAATCAAAGTATACTTGTATTTTCTTACCTTCGTTGATGACATAACTCGCCATTCTTAGGCATATGCTTTGAGGCACAAATTAGAAGTGTTTGCATGCTTTAAAACCTTCTTGGACTTGGTTGAAAATGGCAGTGGATGCAAGCTAATTACACTACATACCAATCGAGGGGGGGAATATATATCACAAGAGTTCAACTCCTTTTCAACTAAAAGGCACATTATCCATCAGTGTACTATGCCTTACACACCTTAATAAAAAGGTGTGGCTGAAAGAAAAAATCCACTTTGGTAGAAATGGCTACATCGTATATTGTCACACAATAAGCTGCCCCCAACATTTCGGCTTGATTGTCATGAGGACATGTATTTTTGAAACCTCACTTAGCATGTGGATTAATCTGTAATCACATGATTAAGTAAATGTTGCACATGTGAGGTGCAACTAGGGTTAGAGTAAGTTTACGAGCCCAAGACTTGAGAAAATCAAGGAATGTCAAAGGCAAAAGTTGCTATAAGTTATGTTTCACAGGTACTTTGTGGTATCTGGTGTCAATTGTTGACTTATGTCATTCATTTGGCCATAAGTGTCAGTTGGTGACACTAGAGATGTGACGTTTAATGGTACTACCTAACGCCAAGGTGGTTCCATACGTAATGTACGGCACGTATAGATACGTACTATACGTCATTCTGTATGGATAAATTTTTTATGTACGTAAAAATACATATCTTTGTAAAAAAATAATAAACAAGAGGATATTTTAGGGTGTTTTCCACTATACATTAAGCATAAAGATATATACATTCCCTACTTAATACTTATGACCATGTCACATCACAATTGAAACCTTTAAGCATTAAACATTTAACATGTGCATAACACTGAATAGTGAAAACTGAAATTTGAGACTATCAAACTAACATTGAGGAAGTCTACATGATAAAGAGCCAAAATATAACATAGTACACTGCATCAAACAACGTAAAATTGCTAACAAGGAAGTTAGGAACAATCCACCAAGGTGACAAATGTCAAGTCAAGATGGCTCCTAATAGAGCATACATATGTCATAAATAAAAACACCCAACTGAAATATATGAAAATTCAAAATTTTTAGATCTGACTGTAGTCACTAGTGCCCACAGTCCACTGCCTAGGCTCTAGCAAAACTCATGATCAGAAGAGGACAATGATGAGGCTGAAGAGAGCATATCTCCATCTGCCACGACATTGCCATCGTCGTCAAACTCTGGCTCTACCATCACAGGGCCTGTAGCCTGGACTGTATCACCTAGATCCTCCTCCTCCTCAGTGTGAATGAGACAAACTGCCTTATTCGCACGTCACCGAGGAGTCTGAATGGGTAGCACGTGCGCGTGACCTCGTCACACGCCTATCCACCTCCTCCATCTCTCTATGAAGCATACACAAAATCTCCTCTTGCTCGTCCCTAATATGTTGGTCCTCATCTGTGATCGGATGATTCAGATCAGCCACCAGCTTTATATGTGAGGGATCAACCTGTTCAAGATGGCAACATAGGGCCCTGCAATACACTAACTTCTCCAATTGAGAAGTGCTAAGGCGATTCCGGATCTTTGTATGAATCAAAGAATAAGCACTCCAATTGCGCTCACAAGCACCCGCTGAGCAATCCTGCATTTGTAGGTGTCATTGGCCTGATAATTGCCATTGCTACACTTGAGAGAGTGAAAGAGAGAGAGAGAGAGCACAGAGAGTGAGTTACCTGTGACAGGATACATAGAGCCAAATAAGTCAAACGTGGAAGACCTTGCCGACCATAACTCTGCCACCATGTGAAAGGAAGACTAGTAGCCTCCGAACGCAATGCCATCGCCCGTGAAAGTGATGGTCCCAAGTTATTCATGAAGCTGCACATCTCTGCATCTATTTGAAGCTGCTCCTCCTCGTCAAAGATACGTGCGATGAACTTGTCTTTCAGTTGCATGAGATACTGCTCATGGAACAAGCCTGGGGTCTTGTAGAAACGATGGAGTAAAGCAACCATCCCATGAATGGGACGACTCATAAACTTCCACCAACTCTCTACCTACTAAAGGATATTGGTAACTGTCAAAAATAAAAGATATGCTCTAATACCATGTTAAAATAAGCAGCAGTACAAGGAGACAATAGGGTTTGCAGGGTGTAAGAGAGAGTGTATATGGCAAACACTGAGAGAGAAGAGAAACTAGAAACACAAGAAAAACATGGTGATGATGCATTGAATGATGCTATGAGAAGAAAAGCTAATACAATGGAGTTGAAGCTTAGAAGATAATTGCAATGTCTTGTGTGAATTAGGTGGCAACACTTGTGGAAAATTTGCACAATGAAGGGAGTGAAACATAGTCCTTTGGGTAGTGGGCTATCGAAGTAATCATTGGAAGGTGAAGAACAGTTGTCGAGGGAGTGAACTGCAGTCCTTTGATGGTATCAGCGATGTGGAAGATGATCACGAGCTGCTAAGGGAGCAAACTGCAATCCTTTGATGCCAAGGAGTGACATGGGTAGCAAAACACAAATCCCACAGTGTCGGAGCTGTCAAACATAAGGAGAGTAGGCCAGATTCTTAGGCCAAGTGGATAATGATGACACCGGATTATGGAAGATGAGTTGAATGGCTTTGGTCGCCTCTTTTTGTGCATGAGACATGTCTCTCCACTTTGGGTCCACAACTGTCTGCAAAAGTGGATCCCTAAGCTTGAAGAGCCTTTGCAACACCAAAAACATGTATGCAAATCTGGACTGGGAGAGCCGCACCATATCTAGATTATTGTAGCTACGAAAGATAGCTAAAGCCTGATGCTTCTTTCGAAAGAATGTGGTCATCCTAGTAGCATCTAAAACTGTGGGCTGCACCCAAGGTAGTTTGCCTATGTCCTCCATAAGCAAGTCTAGACAATGGGCTGCACATGGAGTCCACACAATGTGTGGGAACTCCGCCTTCACCATTTTTCCCATTGCCTTGCAGTTGGATGCATTATCTGTAACAACTTGGACCACATTCTCTTTACCAATCTCCATGATAACTGTACAAATATGCCCATAGATAAACTCACCTGTGATCTTCTCTCCTGCCTTCCCTGCATCTACAGCGCACAAGAAGGAAGTACCAAGACAAGAGGAGACAAGTATATTTATGATGTGCCGCCTGCATATATCACTCCATCCATCAGAGATGATGGTGCATCCAAACTACTCCCAGCCAGCTTTCACTGGGACCAATGCCTTATTTATTAAGGCCTTTTGCTCGTCAAGTGCAATGATGTGCATTTTTTTGTAATCCAGCCCACACCATGAATCTGTAGCACTAGCACCCACTTGGGCAATGGCCCCTAACCATCCTCTTCCACTGCTCAGTCCTTAAGACATTGAAACTGGTGTTGCACTCAATGAGAGTGCGAGCAATCTCCATCTCAGCCACCTTCTGACGCTCTCTCACCCAAGACTGAGAATGCACACGTGAAGGCAAGGTGGTTTGCCTAGGCACATGCACATCATTAGAACCTTCCTCCTCCTCCTCCTCCTGCATGACACGAGCCCTCTTCCTACTAGCAGATCGCTGCTCTAAGACACAAAACTCTCCTCTACCTGTGTAGGAGGATCACCAAACTCCCCAATAAGAGCATCGTGCAAGGCGTCTTGTGTTTTCTGGGATCCTTGGCCTTTTGCTGCTGCCCCCATTGCTGGGAAGATCTCAACAATCAACTTCTCTCGGACAGCTTTTGGCACCTTGCACGCACTACAGTTGTTTGTGCAATTGATGCCCGTCAAATGCTTCACCACACACGTAATTGTACTAGTCAATGTGAAATTGTAGAATTTGCATGACCACCTACGACTACCTGAACCAGCTTGCCTGGGAGTGTTGATGATATGGAGTATATTGGTATACTCCTTCCAATAGGGATTGACTGGTTTCGGCATGATGGCTCTTGGAACAAGATAAGAGAGAAAAACATCAATAAATATGTGCGCGCGCGTACACAAGAATCAACGCGAGCGAGCGTGCGCGTACGCGTGCGAGAGAGAGAGAGAGAGAGAGAGAGAGAGAGAGAGAGAGAAGAGAGTCCATTGCGAGAGAGAGAGAGGCTCCAGCATGCATGAATGTGAGCCCACAGCGAGAGAGAGAGAGAGTGCAAAGAGAGAGAGAGACGAGACGTACCTAGTCTGTGCACACTGGCGCCTCTTGTAGCTCACGTAACTTGCAAACACTGAAATAGTGAACACATTTGGGGCTTTTGTCTCAATTTGCCCAGGAAAATCAACAAATAACCAAGCGATACAGAAATCGTTAGGCACATCACATTTTGAGCCCCAAATTTTAAATGAAAAAAATGATCACGTTTTTTATGTTCCATACGTATACAAAACGTACGATCAGTACGTACCGTACGGTAACGATCCGTACGTACGTACTGAACCCACCTTGCCTAACGCCGATCTAATGGTCAAAGATGGCTTAGAGAGACTCGAGAACGGAAGATTATTGTCCAGTCAGATTATTTTTCCGAGCACCAAAATAAATAATAGATTAATTTTCGGTAATTAAAGGCTGAAAATTAATATTTAATTATGGATAATGTTGAAAAAACCATTTGGGAAGGCTGCCATTTGGCAAACTTGCCCATACAGGCTGGTAAAAGCCTGAAGAGGAGGAAAAAAGAGATCATTCTTGTTGTAGCAAATGTGGGAGAGCTGTGAGCAGCCATAGCCAACCTATTTTCAGCCATTATAGCCAGTCACAAGTGAGTTTTGAGGAGGCGATTGTAGATTCGGACCCTCCACAACTAGGCGATTGCATCCAGGTACAAGGTGACAACTGATTTGGATGTCTCAACTGTAGGCGACAGCATTTAATGCTGTTGGGGTAGGGCACCAGCTGCATTTGACTAATTTTCAATCATTCTTCTTACGACAAAACTCTGAATTTTCTCTCTCTACACCTTTCTCTCTCATCTCCCAACCATTTCACAGCCTTGCTCAGAAGATCTCAGCATTTGGACCCTTCAAGGCTGAGAAATTTCAAATTTCTCTGCTGTAAACCCTAATTTACAGCAGAAATTAGGTTTTAGCAGCAGCCTCGAGAAGCATGCCAGAAATTGGAAGCTCCAAAACTTGGATTTTTCTGGGCTGAATGTGAATTTCAGCTAAATTCAGATGGAGGACTAGCCAACCGTTGAATTTGGGGCATTTCCATCGTCTATGAAGAGGGTGAAGGCCAATTAAGTGCCCGAATCAAGGGGCAAATCAGATTGAAGACTTGCTTGTCACTTTGGACAGCAAGGGGAGTTTGGATTGCGAAAGGGGATCGGGAAAATCCCATTGTAAATCAACTTCTTCTTTAATAAAGCTAAAGAAATACCAAAAGGGGCGCCAATTTTGGGGCCAATCGGGGTGTGCATTGTCCAAGATCAGTAGGTAAATTTGTATTTTCAGATTTGCATTTATTGTTTGCTGCTGTAATTAAGTTGTAATCAAGGATTTACTACCCATCCACGTAAGAAAAGTTGGTTTCATTGATACTATCATCTATGCAGTGTATGCGTTGAACCAACTAAAGCATTGGCTGAACGTATGCCTTATGAGGCTTGGAATGGCCAAAAAGCAGTGGGGTCACATATTCATATCTTTGGTTGTTTGGCATATGCTTTGGTGCCACAGTCACGAAGACATAAACTGCAAGAAAATGTTTTCGAATGCATTTTCATTGCTTGTAGTGCAAAAAGTAAAGGGTACTCCTTGTGCCAACCCTTCACCAACAAGATTTTTGTTAGTAGAGATGCATTCGCTAAACATGCTAGCCAGGCCTTCATGGAATGCACGTTTGACTATTTGACTATGGACATGTTTGACTGTTTGTATTGCCTTTATTTCAGCAAAGTGCACGTGATTTTGGTCAATTTTAGCAACCTATTCGAGGTTTACAGCAACAAAATTAGTAGCAAACACATACTAAACAGCAGCCTGCTTTTCAACACATTGATCAAGGCATTGTTGATTATGAAGTGGCCGATGAGAGGACTACTATTAAGGAAGCTAAAGTAGTCCCTAGGTGGCTGTTAGATGCATTACAAGACAGCAAATGATCCTTCCACTTCCTAGTTTGGGGGGGGTGGCCCGTGGGGCATTATTTTGCAACAATCTGAGTACCCAAGGTTATCCACTAATGGTAATTGTTTCATGCTTGGTGATTCGTGCATTTCTTGGCTGAGCGATAAGCACTCTACAATGGCCACATCTAGCTGTGAAGCTGAATACAAGGTAGTGTTTACAGCTACATTGAAATACATATGGCTCGGGCACCTTTTAGTCGATCTTAGTGTGGGACAACAATTACCCACTCCTATATATACTAACAGTCAAAGTACCATGGTTGTTATGAGGAATCTAGGTTTTCATGCTCACACTAAGCACATTGAAATGCATTATCATTATGCCTGAGAAAGGCTCCATGAAAGGGAGATTGACTTGGTTTATATCCCTACACAAGACAACTTGGTAGATGTATTTATGAAAGCTCTCTCCAGAGAGGAGTTCGAAGCCTTTCACAAGGCTCTAGGCTTGATACCATCTAGGGATTGATCTGTCTATTCCCTGTATATGTTCACATCATTCACTCAAGAGGGGTTTGTTACACTTATTGTGTTTCTCCTAAGTTCTAGTGTGAACACTCCCTTATCCATAGGCACTTTTAACCTTCTAGTTGGAGAAGGGTTTTTTCTCTGTGTGAACATCCATCACAATGGGTGTGGTACTTAGTACCTAAGGGATTGTACTTTCACACCATTCTCACATAGTGGATATGACCTTCCAATAGTCTCTTCTCTTGCTACTCACTTGTTCACTATAAGTGTCTCTAAGTGTGCACATACTCCTGAACCCTAACCTAACATCCCCATCCATACACTTTCAGACTTATCAAGGCTTGGGATTTCCACCTATCCATTATTGAGTGTGGATCAATTGGTACCACAATTTGCCTCCATCTTAGTCAGGGCAAATTTGTCTCCACCTCCACCTGTATCTTATGAAAACATTCATATTCTAGAGTCTCTGTATCAATCAACACCCATCGGATACTTACAACCCATTTCTACCTATCCACCTCCTCCTCCTCATCCCCCTCCACCACCTCCTTCTTATCAACACTATCCTTCCTATGCTACCTATCCGACACCTCATGGTTCTTCTTCCTCATCAACCAAACATACCTTCACTGACAAGACTCATTTTAACAAATCTAGCTACACTACTTGGTTCAATCTGATAAGATATGTCATTGGCTCACAAAACCTATAGCATATTGTGCAAGGGTTGGAACCCCAACCTAATCTCATACTTGTTCCATAGGAGGTTTTCCGCTCATGGAAGGCTAGGAATACCTCCACTATTGTCGAGCTCATGCAAGGTTTATTGCCTGAGTTTCATTCTCAGCTTTAGCATTAGGTACACTTGGCAAACCAATATGCAACTTGGGATAGGACCTATCGCATAAATCTTGACCATAATCTCCAAAACAATAAAATCTCTAACCAAGATGACTTGAAAGTCAAGTTGACTGAGTATCGACGACTTCTCATCGAGTTCTCTATCACGGGGGCTGTGAAGTCATCTGATGATCAGGTCACATTGTTCCTTAAATAGCTACTATGAAAATATTTTGTACACAAGTAATCCACATCCTATTATAGCCACATTCTATAAATTTGAGCCTCAACTACTACATTATGCTCAACTATTCGATCTATTTCATAGTGTGACCTCCATAGATGGGGCTCTCGTTGCTTTTTCTCAAAAGGGGCAACAAGGGAAGGGCAAGTAAAATCAAAACTCAAATCAAAATTAAAACCAAGTTAGTGAGATCCAAGGGGCTTCCCAGTCCTTTCTTAAACCCGAGTGGCAAAATGTATTTAAGAAAAATAGGTATTATCAGCATTGTTAGAAGACTAACCACTTTGACAACGAGTGTCGTTTAAACGCAAGAGACATAACACCAAAAGCTAAGACTCAAACCCCTACCCCTCAATCAAGCAACCCCCAACAAGGAAGACAAGGTGGTGGTAACCCCTAGCAAAGGCAATGGCGAGGCTAAACCCACACTACCATCGATCAATCATAGCAATCAACAATATTCTCAACATCAGAGAGCATGTCTGACTGGTCTATAGAGATCCATATCATCTCCTTAGAGACATTTGAGGATGCAAGTCTCGTCCATATCTACGAGTTGCCTTCCGATGTGCTGTAGAGACCCATTCATCACAGACAAGTACTTGGTGGATAGTGTAGCTACTCATCATATGATCCCCATCTCATATGATCTACCCATCTTGCGCCTCCAGCCTCATTTGCATTGTTGTTTACAACTGACTACATAGTATACTCTGAGTCGAATGGTTGGTATAAGACTTTGCAACACCCTCAATGGTAAGAAGCCATGGAGAAGGAGCTTGAGATTATTAACCAAAATGAGAGTTTGACGTTGGTGGATCATTGAGACACAAGAAAGTTATCAAGACAAAGTGGATATTTAGGACTAAGCTAAAGACTGATCAGACTTTAGATGAGAACAAGGCTCGCCTTGTGGTACAAGGGTTTTGACAGAAGCAAGGTATTGATTATAAAGAGAAGGTAGACCATTACCCCTATTGCGCAGTTGACATCATTCTGTTTGTTGGTTGCGCTAGCCGCTCACCATGGTTAGCAAATTTCCCAAATGGATCTCAAAAGTGCTTGGAGGAAGAAGTCTATGTGGAACAACCACCCAGATTTTCTTTTGCTAACCAGAAAGATAAGATCTTTCGCTTGCAGAAAGCTCTTTATGAGCTCAAGCAAACACCATGGTCTTGATTCTAGAGGATGGATGAGTTTCTTCAAACTCAGGGATACCATTCCACCCCTTATGATCCGAACTTGTATGTCCTATCCTACCATAAATAAACAATTTATCCATCACTGGCTAAGATTCTACTGCCATAGCAGAAATTAAGGCTAAGCTTTGTGCTACATTTAAGATAATAAACCTTGGTGTTTGTCTTATTTTTTGGGAATTAAGATAGTTCGATCTAAGGGATGTATTTTTGTATCACAGCACAAGTATGGTCTTCAATTGGTAGATTAGTATTACTAAGATCAGACATGGCCTATGGCCACACCTCTCAATCCCACTGTCCACTATCTAAAGATACCATAGGTCAACCCCTCAATCAGCACACCTATAGATCTATAGCAGGGAAACACCTATGGTTAATTCATACTAGGCTAGATTGAGCATACTCAATTAGTTTTCTCAGTCAGTATTTCAAAGAATCTAGGGCGTCACATTGGATTGCATGTCTTCGTGTTTTGAGATATTTAAGGAGTACTTATTTTTATGGGCTGATTTATGGTTCTAGTTTATGTTTGCACGGGTACATTCGTTTTGATTCAGCAAGAGATCCTAATACCCAGCATTCCCATGGCACCTACATCTTTACCTTGGACACAACTCCCATTTCTTGGGATAGCTGTGAGCAAGAGATAGTGGTGGCTTCCACAACTGAGGCTAAGTATAGGGCTCTATTTGATGGCATCACTGAGGCCATCTACCTTTGAGCTTATTAGCGGCCATTGCTTCAAAAGGAAGGGCATCAGAGCATAAGGCATGCATAAATGAAAGAGTGCAATCTAGGACCTGTGTTTATCAAATCCTGCTATTGTTTCATATTACACAACGAACTTGGCCCTCTAGCAAAGGAGAGGTTATGAGACTGAAATATGTCTATAACGCCAAATTCTTCAATTTGGTGTTTTACTTAAATCAAGTTAGATACACAAAGTTGTTTCTTTATTTAGAATCTAAAAGCAGTGATACAACAATAGCAACCATGGTTCTTCTCATCAATAAAGAAGAGTACCTTGAACCCTTCTTGAAAGACCAATTGTCTTTGTATCGTTTAAACTCTCTAGCATCCACAGAATAATGAAGATCCTTAATAATATCCTACAAGCATATCAAACAATGAGATGAGCGAGAAAAATTTATTAACATAAAATCTATTCAAAATAAAAACACTCATGCTCATAAACCACCTAGTCCTTTTACTTGAAAAGTTTCAAAAGAGTTTTCAACTTTAAAGAACTATTATAGGCACACACTCCTAGCTTCAAACACCACTTTTGTGGATCAATAGCCAAGTTTTAAGTAAAGACATTTCCTCAAGGGCTCTTGTAGTAGTACAAAATAGAGATTGTATTCACAATTGTGTGCATGATCATTTATGACATGAAAAACTTAGCCAAATGAGGTGGTTGCATTGCATAATAGTACACAAGCTTCTGCAAATCCCTAATCAAATGCAAGCATACCAACCTAGTTGGCTTTTATACATACTTATGGGCTACAAATTGCCCCAAATCCCCGTTATAATGTCACTAGAGTGTGAAATGTGAAAGAATTCTTAAACATTTTCATTAATCTTCACCAAAGATTTCAATTTATAATTTTCAGTTCCCTTGCTCTGGGAATCGGTCCCCATTGCACTAGTAGTGAAGGACATGGGCACTCGAGATGCAATGGGCGGAGTCAAGGCCTTGTTGTACAAGAACAAGACCAAAGAATTGGCTCATAACCTTTGAAACGATGAGTTTCCAAAGTTAAATGTGAAACTTGTAAATAGAGTGGTTTATAAACCTTAATTTGAAAGTTCGGCCAAAGTTTGGGCAGCCACTTATGATTTAGTAGAAGGGCAACCTTGGCATGGGGCTTAAACGCTTTTAGGAGTTTTATGCCATTTGCCACTCTCACTCTTGGGAACAGCCAAGCCCTGTTTTAGTTGCTTCTAGCTCAGTTTTGCTGCTGGTTTTTGGAGATTTAGCCATGGAGATTGAAGGTGCAGCTCAATTATGAGGCATGGCAGCAGCTGGTTCAGTCACCTGTGCATAGGGGATCAGCCTGGCAGCTGTAGAGCTTCATTTGCAGCACAATCTCCTGTCATTTTTCTTCCCTGTCAAACTTGTTGTCCTACCTCAATCCGGACCACCTACACTCAAGATCCTTTCGGACCACCCAAACTGACTTGTGCAGTAGATAAACTTAGTGCGAGTTGGGAGCCTTGGACAAACAACAATATTCCCAGATCCTTTCCAACACACCATGGAGTCTATGCCCTTCAATGAGATCCTAGTAGCCATTGAATTGAATGCCCAAGGAACAGATCGCAGCTAGCTACTATTGCAAGAAGTAATCGGATTGGGTGCCCCACAATCTCCTCCAATCCTAGTTTTCTCTTATTCAAGATCTCAGCATTCTGAACAGTTCTGTCATGAAGAAAGTGAAATCAGGATAGTTTTGTCACAAGGAACCCCCCTTTTGTGAGCAAGACTGTGGAGATTCAAGGGGACAAAGATGGATGCCTGTGGATGCAATTGCTGCTAGAAATTGCGTTCAAATTGTCGTTTGTCATTTTTAGGGCTTAGCCGGCTGAGGCCTCAAATGGGCCTACAGTGGATCCAGAGTTGGTCTGAGTCCAACCATGATGGTGCCAAGGTTCTTGAGCATTCATAGGTTACTTCAATCGTGAGAAACCTCTGAATTTCTGCAAATTGTATTGTTAATTTGGACAATCTCTTTGAGATCTAAAGTAATACCAAAAGGGGCTCTAAGCATGGGGCCAATAGGTGCCACTATCTTGAGCAAGAGCATTTTAGCTCTGTTTGTAAGTATTTAATTGTTGCATTTACTGGTTCTGCTGTAATTTTGTGTTTGCAAATTACCTTTTCAGCTATCAAAGACAGTTTGATGTAACCACATCATTATGACTTGCCAAGCTTGCTCCCCCCCCCCCCAAGTCAAAAGATGACATACCAGCGAGACAATAGGGTTTGCGGGGAGGAACACAAAGTGAACTCGCAAACATGGAGAAGAGAAGAGAAGAGAGAAGAAACTCTAATGAATGGAATGATAAAGTTCTGAATCATGGAGTGAATGTGATACAAGGGAACAAGGATGCCGTAGCACAAGGAAGATGATGAAGACAGCCACGAACAACGAACCGCAATGTCCTCCTGAAGGGGTGTGAGGATAGTGGAGAGGCTGGAGAGAAGAGGTGACGGACAGAATGAATCAGCCAGAGGAATGAATGAGAGAGTGGCCTATAAATAGGCACAGTCAATCTAGGATGGCACCCCTTTTTGGGGCTGCAAACCCTAAACACAAATTGCGGGTGAAGGGTGAAGGGTTTCTCAACACCCCCTCTCAGGCCCAAAAAGGGGAAGAAGAGAAGAGTGAGGTGGAAATGGAATGCTACATGCTGAAGAATGGTCATGCAGCAGGTGCCACTTGGACAGTGTCGCTCATGGGAAAATTGTTCACTTGCCCAAGCGCCCTAGTACAAAGATAATGAAATCATGCAATGCATAGGAGGAATGTCGAGCTTTGTGTGGTGCCGAGAACCATAAGGATATGCCCATACTCAATCTCGAGAGTTGGCTCCATGCTGACCAAGTGACCAAGGCAAGAAGAAGAGGAGGAAGAAGATGTAGAGGATCCCTAAGATCCAAGATTTCCACCTAAAAGGTAACCTGCAATAAAAAACAGTAGACAAAGTGAACAGGAGAACCTGAAACTCAACCTCGGGAGAGAAGCCACTAGCTCCGTGCATCCATGCAAGAAGGAATATGAAAGCCTCGTCACCAAGTCGCAGCTGAACCTCCAAGGCCTTGATCTAGGTAGATTCTTGAGATCCTGGGTATCAATAGGTGAGATGACTGCTGGAAGGAAGCCATCCCATCCAAGGGTAGAAGAAGAAGGTAAAAGGCCTCCACCAAGGTGTGCGAAGGATTGAGCGGTGGGTGGGGACCCCCTGTGCAACTGGAGGAATAGGAGCCCCCTCTGAAGTCGCAGTAGATGTAGATGCCCCCTCGGAGAGCAAATAAAAATCATCCCTCTCTAAATCCCCCTCTGAGGTAGATAGGGAATCCAAAAACTCATGGATCACAGACTCCGAAATGTCTGAGGATGAAGGAAATGCCATCAATCGTGCCGAAGAAGGTATCTGGGGTGGTGAAGAACTCCCAGAGGTGGCCTCTCGAACCTAAGTAGGCAAGGGTGAAGGGTGGGGCTCAAACTGAGCAATGAGTGGGCAACAGCCGTTGCTTCTTAATGGAGCGGACCGAGAAGCTGAAGAAGAGGAAGGAATCGAGCTGCCACTATCTTTCAAAGGAACGGACTGACGAGGAGACAGTATCAAACAATCGCTCTCTCTCGATGGAGCAGACTACAGAACCACAGGCCGTGGTAGCCATTGTACCCAAAAATGAGTGAAAGAAGACTGACGTTGGCATTGCGACGATCTCCAGGAGGTCGTAGCATCAATCGATCCTCCATGTGCTCGAAAGGACTTAGTGCACATCGGATGCGTCTTATTGCCTTGAGCATAGTACTCTGATAGCCGATGCAAAAGGAACTCTCTAGCCCAAAAGGGAGAGGTAGCACAAGGAGTACCTGGTGGAAGACGCATATACTCTGGGGGGGTGGAGAGCAAAGGTCGAAGTCGGCAAGCATCGGTAGTGTGTCTGGTGATGCCATAGTAGGAGCACCCAATAGTCTAGTCATCTGTTGGTAAAGAAGCTACGGGTACCAATGTGCCTTGCTGAAAAAGGAAGAGGTGAAAGAGGTCAGCCACGAGCCACGAGCCACGAGCTATGAACCACGAACCACAATGTCTGTCTCAAGGGGTGTGGAAGGGTAGTGTGAAGCATGAACCGCAATGTCCGCCGCAAGGGGTGGGAGAGCAGTGGAAGGGCTAGAAGTGAGCTGCCAGTGGGAGGAGGATGTGACCAACAATAAGAGGCTGCAACCAGTAGGAAAACGCAGGTCAGGAGAGAGAAAGACTAAAAACACAGGAAAAACCAACAGTAGCAATCAGTATGTTAAAATCAACTCCAAACAGTGTGTGGTAGGCTGGAAACAGGCACCAGACTGTTGTAGACAGCAATGGCCAGCTTGGATCTCAATGTCCTCCGCGTCCGGGTTGTGGGCATAAGCTGAAATAACTAAAATCTACAAAAACGAGATTATTTTTTGAATGGAGAGTGATCAGCAACAGTCGCTCTACTGTAAACAGCTGTAAACTGCGGGTGGAAGGCTGGAAACATGCACCAGACTCTAGATGACAGCAAGGGACAACTAAGACTGCGATGTCCTCCGCGAAAGGGGTGTGGGCAGCAAGCTGAAAACACCTGAAACCTGCAAAAACGAGATTTTGATGCAGCAGAAGAAGAAGAGAAGTGGATCCCGAACCCGCCACACCGGTCTTTGCCGTCACTGGAGTTGAGGATCTTTGCTGTTATTTGAGCAGATCCAGCTCTGATACCATGTCAAAAGGTGACGTACCAGCAAGACAGTAGGGTTTTACGGGAGGAACACAGAGAGAACTTGGAAAACATGGAGAAGAAAAGAGAAGAGAGAAGAAACTCTAATGAATGGAGTGATGAAGTTCTCAATCATGGAGTGAATGTGATACGAGAGAACAAGGGCGCCGTAGCACAAGGAAGATGATGAAGACAGCCATGAACCACAAAACCCAATGTCCTCCTTAAGGGGTATGAGGGTAGTGGAGAGACTGGAGAAAAGAGGTGACGGACTGAATAAATCAGCCATGAGGAATGAATGAGAGAGTGGCCTATAAATAGGCACAGTCAATCTAGGATGGCACCCCTTTTTGGGGCTGCAAACCCTAAACGCAAAACGCAAAAACGCAAATTGTGGGTGAAGGGTGAAGGGTTTCTCAACACCCCCCCCCTTTTCCTTTTCTCTCCCTTGTCCGGCCCTCCTATCCCTTCTCTCCCTCCCCCTCCCACTCCCAACCCCAAAAAGGGCCCTCTCTTCCTTCACCATGAAAATGGCCATTTTAATGTCATTGACCAATATAGAGGAGATCGTAAGTATTGAGCTAAAAATACATTAGTCTTACCTAAACAACCCCAAAACATACTTAATTACAGAAACCTTCTTGCTTAAAAAAGAAACACGAACCTAGAGAGTTACCATGTCCCACATGCAAAACCCTAATTTGGGTACTCAAAACTTTCTACAAATAGGCATGCATCCCGCCACTCTCCTTAATCTCGTTTTTGTAAGTTTCAAGAGTCATATCTCTGTTGCCTACACCCCATTCATGGAAGACATCGCAGTCAAAGCTTCCCATTGTCGTTTGCTACCATCTAGCCCCTAATTCTAGCCTTCACCTCAACCTATGAGCCGTTGCTTGCAGCCCACAGCTGTCATCTATATCTAGGAGTTGTCGCCTAGTATCCTGGAGCTGTAGCCCACCGTCCGATGCTAGCATTTGTTGTTGATGTCATCAGCGAGACCTATTGCCACCAGTCAAACACTGTCACTATCATCCGGAATCTATGTTTACTGAGTTTCTCTCTTCTTCAGCTATGGCCTACACTTCCTGCACAGTTGTCTACAGTTTCCGACTGTTACCCAACGTTTCTCTCTCCTCAAGTACCTACGTTTTTTTCTCTCTCCTCAAGTATCTATGTTTTGGTTTTTCTCCCTCCTCATTGCCTGTCTGCATCAAATCCAACCTCTTTGGCTACGCTTGCTAGTGTTCGAAACACAGAGATTTCTTTGCTGCATTTCGGGATCCATTTCGGAGTACAACGCACCCTTCAGCTCATAACCTCTACCTTGATCTCGTAGAGATACAAGAGTTCGAGGTTCAGTACTCACTACAGTGTGTTTGCTGCATGAGCATTGTATATTCAATAGTCATTCACTTCATTCTTCATTGTGTTCACTATCTCTGAGTTACCCCATCCCTAACTATGTTCTATGTTTATCAGTTTTGTGCTTTATCATACGATTGGTTTTGTGTTCCTACATTTAGAGAATTTCTTCACATGGTATCAAAGCTAGGTACTCTCTATGAAACCTTGGCATTTGATTGGAGAGCTCATCCGCAGAAGTGGGAGCAACATAAAGGTCATATGACTTCGAGCGAATTCACATCATCGCTCTAGTCTCCATGGCCAAACATGGACAGAAACGATCAGGAGTGGGCCTTTGATCTAACATGGGTAGAGAACCATCGGACTACCATGGAGTCCATAGACCATATCAAATTTCCACCGTTGGGTATGATCTCATCCTTATGCATAGGGCTCAGCAAGAGGTTCAAGGTAAGCCTGAGTTCCCTCCTTTAGATTCAGTGCACAAAACTACTAATCTTGCAAGACCTTTGGAATCTCCACTACGAGCTGGCCATCTGCAAGTGGAACTTGGCTCAGATTACACTCCACTTCCACAACACTTCTTTTCTCCAATGTCAAGTATTATTATGTCAAATTCTATGCCAACTAATTTTGTATTTTCTATTGGATTGGGGGATGCTCATCAAGAAGGGACTCTTCAAAATAACCTTTGGTTTCTAAGTAATAAGGAAGATAATTATTTCTTTATGAGCTCGAAACTAGGTAAGAAGCTGACAAAAGAACTTGTAAGCATTCATTCCCTTCCTTTTCCTTCATCATATACCAACTGATTCTGTATTTTATGTTGGATCGGGGGATGCTCATTAAGAAGGGACTCTTCAAAATAACCTTTGGTTTCTGAGTAATGAGGAAGACAAGTATTTCTTTATGAACTCAAAACTAGGTAAAAAGCTGAAAGAAGAACTTGTAAATATTCCTTTCCTTCCTTTTCCTTCAAATGATTTTATTTCTCATGGTCGATTTGGAGTAGGTGCATCTTCATCTAATGCATTTAATGGAGAAAAGGAACCAACCATATTTCCCACAACAACATCTATCACTATTCCATTGGGGCTCCCACACATCCCTCCCTCATCTTCCGCTACACCTTCCTTTCCACTTCCATTAAGTGCAGTACATTTTGCACCACACACCACACCGAGGGATTCTAAACATTTAGGCACAATCTTTAGGAACATACCTATTTATGGATGGTGTACCTATGATGAAGACTCGACCTCGCACATACACACTTTGAAGTTATCCCTTTGGAAGTACAACCCAGACATACTCGAGTGTGGATCATCTGGTACCACAATTTGCTTCTATGGCATTACCTAGTGGACCATCCGATCATTATGTTGTGCCCCAACTGACATTTGGACAAGGCTATCGTGTCCCAATGCCTCCACCTATAGTATCATATGGACCTATGCCTATTTCAATACCTCCGCATCAATCGGTACTCATTGGACATCAACAACCTATTTCTGCCTATCCACCATTACCCCTTCATCCTTCTTATCCACCACCACCACCACCACCATCTTATCCTCCATCCTATCCCACCTATCCACCTTCATAGACACCTCATGGTTCTAGCTCCTCATCTGCCAAGCATGCTTTTAATGATAAGACTAATTTCAACACCTCAAACTATACCACATAATCAAGTTTGATGAGGCACATCTTAGAATCTCAAAACCTATAGGATTTAGTGCACGGGTTGAAACCCCAACCCAATCCCACACTTCTTCCAAATGAGGTCATCCACTCATGAAAGGCTTATGACACCTCCGCTATTATCAAGCTTATACAGGGCTTATTGTCTGAGTTTCACTCTTAGCTTCAACGTTTCCAGCATTTTGACTTAGCATTCGAGCGTTGGGCACACTTGACTAACCACTATGCGGCTCGGGATAGGACCTATTGCATCAATTTGAATCATGAGCTCCAAAATGTTAAAATCACCGACAAGGATGACTTGAACATCAAGTTGGCTAAGTATCAATGTCTCCTCTCACTGAGTTCTCAACCATTGGGGTTCCTAAGTCCTCTGACGATCAGGTTACTCTATTCCTTAACAAGCTGTCAAGAAAATATTACCATTTTGTGCAACAAGTGATTTCACAACCTCAAAGACCCACATTTTATGAGTTTGAGCGTCAATTGTTGTGTTATGTATAGTTGTTCAATCAATTTTATAATACATCCTCCATAGAGGGGGCTCTCATTGCATCCTCTCAAAAGGCGTAGCAAGGCAAGGCCAAACAAAATTCAAATCAAAATCAAAATCAAAACAAGGCTAGTGAATCCCAAGGAACCACACAATCTACTCTCAAACCTAGATGGCAGAATGTACCTAAGAGTCAACATTGTCAAAAGGCTGGCCATTACTACAAGAAGTGTCGATCTAGAGCAAGAGGCACACATCCAAAATCAAAGAATCGGACCCTCACACCCCAATTAGGCAATCCCCAATAGGGGAAGCAAAGTAGTGGCAATCCCCAACAAGGGCAATGGCAAGGCCAGACCCACACTGCCACTAGGAAACCCATTGCTCGAGGCAAGACACAACCTAATGGCCTTTACCACATGACCCATTTTCTTACCTAGCCAACTACCAATGATTCGAAGTTCAATCGCTTCCAAGCCTTGGCCACCAGACGAGAGCCCACAAACTCTAAGCATCTTTGGCATTTTCACTTAGGACATCTTGGCTATGACTCTCCTTATGAGCTGTCGTATCAAGGAATGGTTGAGGGCCTTCCATGCCTAGAACTATCTCGAGAGGTTTGTAAAGCATACCACCTAGGTGAGTAGCATTGTATACCCTTCCCTCAATAGTCTACCACATGTATTGAGGAACCCCTTAGGCTGGGACCACATATCTGCTGTTGCTGCCTTGAATGGCACGTTGTACTTTTTTATGGTAGATGATTCCTCTAGGCACATGTGGGTGTACTTCCTCAAGCTTGGGTGTTGCTAGTTCATAACCAAACTAGTCCTTGTATGGGTACTATGAAGAGTGATTTTGGTAACGAGTTTACCTCCAAAGAGTTCTCTGAGTTTCTATAGGAGCATGGCATTGCTCGCAAGCTCATCTCTACCAACTCCCTTGCACCATATGGAGTCGTAGAGTGTAGAAATTGAACGGTCATGAATATGGCACGTTGTATGCAATTCGCAGCAGAGCTCCCTAGGCGTGTTTGGGTGAAGGTTGTTAACACTTCAATATACATCATTAACCGATATTCAACTACAACGGTCCCTAAGCGTGTTTGGGTCAAGGTTGTTAACACTTCAATGTACATCATTAACCAATGTTCAACTACAACGGTCCTTAAAAAGACTCCATATGAGGCAATTTTCGGTTCTCGGCCTATTGTTTCCTACTTTAGAGTCTTCAGTAGTTGCACTTATACGCACACTCCGAATAACAAGATAGAAAAGCTCACCTCTCAAGCAAATCTCTTGATCTTTGTGGGCTATTCTTCCAAAGCAAAAGCCTACCATTTGTTCAATCCTCAGACAAACAAGGTGATCGTTAGGACGGATGTTGTATTTGATGAGAGGGACATAGTGTAGTCTTCTGCACCAGACCTTGCATCCTCACTGCCGCTCACATCATTTGAGATCGTGCCTTTTGAGCTAGGTCTACTGTCCACTCCTGACCTTCCTGCAGATACTTCAACTCGCACACCCCCTCTGCAAGACTCATTACCTCACTGGTACCAGCAGACCATGCCGAATTCAAGGATCCTTCCACCAAATTCCATTCCGAAGCGCCCTAGAAGGTCTACTTGGCTCGCCCCTTAGGCTTCATTTGCATCATTGTTTACAACTGATTACATTGCTCATTCTGAGCCAGACAATTGACAGAAGGCTCTTCAAGACTCTCTATGGCATGAGGCCATGAAGAAGGAACTAGATAGTATCAATCGAAATGGGACTTCAACTTTGGTGGATCATCCTCATCACAAGCCGATCATCAGGACTGAGTAGATTTACAGGACCAAGCTAAAGGATGATGGCACTTTAGACAAATACAAAACTCGCCCTATAGTGGAAGAGTGGGAAAAAAAGGATTTAGATAGGATGTTGACGTGTGAATTGCCACTAATTCTCGTTTGTGGAATTTCCTCTCTTCTCAAGCTAAGCATATTTAACTGCGAAAATTCGCTACAAGATATAGGCCTTATACCGACGTTTAAAGCGATGAAAATGCAAACAACAAAATTTGCCCCCGTCGTCACAAAAAGCGTCATTATTGGCGGCGCCATAGAACAGTCGGTATTGGCGTCGCTATCAGCGTCGGTATTGGCGTCGCTATTCGCGTCGGTATTGGCGCCAATACCGACGTTGATAGCGATGGTTTGCGACGTGCATAACGATGCTAATAGCGACGCGAGCAGTAAAATTTGTGACGCTAATAGCGACGGTACCAGGGATAAAAACATTTTTGTGGCAGGGCATACAAAATAGTTTCTGCACTACTGTGTACAATGCGCTTGCAAACAAAAATAGTACAAGGTTTCACACAAAAGCACTGCATTGACTATGAAGAAACCCTCACACCTGCTGCTCAATTGACTTCATTTCATCTGTTGGTTGCGCTCGCCGCTCACCACAATCGGTCAATCTATCAGATAGATGTCAAAAGTGCCTTTCTGAACGATTATTTGCAGGAGGAAGTCTATGTGAAGCAGTCTTCTGGCTTTTCTACCGCCCGCTGATCAAAATGACAAGGTATTTCACTTGCAGAAAGCACTTTATGGACTGGAGCAAGTGCCGAGGTCTTGGTACCATAGAATAGACGAGTTCTTACAAACTCTTGGGTACCATTCTACCCCCTATGATCCAAATCTATATGTGTGCACCACTAGCGTGGGGGTTAGCTATATCCTATTGTACATTGATGATATACTCCTCACTGGCTCACATTCTACGACCGTAGCAGAAATCAAGGCAAAGCTTTGCGCTACATTCGAGATTACCAACTTAGGTTTGTTGTCTTATTTCTTGGGGATGAAGATTGTGATCCGAGGAAAGTATATTTTTGTCATAGCAAAAGTGCGCCCTACCACTAGTGAAACAGTATTGCACTGATGAGACATGGCCATTGGCCACACCTCTTGATCCCACTGTCCATCTACATAAGGATACCTCAGGTCAATCTTTTGATACTCACACCTATCGTTCTATTCTAGAAAAATTACTTTGGTTGATTCATACTAGGCTAGATCTTGCATACTCAATTAGTTTGCTTAGTGAGTATTTTAATACACCTAGAATGTCCAAAATTGGATTGCTTGTCTTCATGTGTTAAGGTATTTAAGGTGCACTATAATTATGGACTAACTTATGGTCATGGTTTATGCTAGCAAGGCTATACTGATTCTGACTGGGTGGGAGATCCTAATAACCGGTGTTCCCATAGTAGCAACTACCTCTACACCTTGGGCACGGCACCCATCTCTTGGACTAACTGCCATAAGCAAGAGACAGTGGCGGCTTCCACAAGCAAGACAAACTATTGGGCTCTTTTCGATGATACCACAAAGGCCATCTATCTAAGGAACTTGGTGACCACACTTCAGTTTCCTTGTGAGGCACTTACAATTGTCTACTGTGACAATAAGAGTGTCATTGCCCTTGTGGGCAATCCGATCACCACCCCTTGGACATGGTATGTGATGGTTCATTTCCACTCCACCAGAGAGTAGGTTGAGCTAGACACTATTCACCTAGAGTTTGTGCCTTCCAGTGACAATTTTACAAATATTTCGACCAAGGCGGTTAACAGGCCGATTCTGCAATATCTTCTACCACGGATCAGCTTAGGTACACTCTCCTCTACTTCTTCAAATTGAGGAAGAGAGGGTGCTTCCCCCTTACTTCTCCTTCCAGTTTGAGAGGAGGTGGTTTCTTTTGTTAGCCTGCTCTAGTTCAGTGTCAGTCTGTCATCTCCTAGTTGTGAGCTCCTGTCAGAGTCTGGCAGGAGACAAAGGAGCTCTGTCAGATTAGGTATAGCTGTTTTTTTTGTGGCAGTCAACCTTTAGAGGCTGCTTGTTGGTGCAGTCGGCCAGTTTGGCCAAGTCGGCTAGTTTTCTGGCCAAGTCGGCCAGTTTTTTTGGCCAGTCGGCCAGATTTATGGCTGGGGGGCTATATATAGTAGCCCCCCCTCATCAGCCATACACATTGTGTTTCAGGTTCAGCGCAGTCTCTCTCCTCTCCCACTCCGGCATCGGTTCTGCCCTTGTTTCCAGCCTAATCTGGTGCCCTCACTGACACTTCAAGCTGCGTGCAGGGACTGATCAGTCCTTGGCCTTTTTGGGGTGATCACTTGGGCTCCCTTGGTAAGATAATTATCGCCTTTGTAGTCTTGGTAGGTCACTGGGCAACCGACGTGCACCCTTTGCCCGATACCTTGGCTGCTTTGGGATGAGATGCCTTGGGGTAAAAGAAAATAAACAAAAAGGGCTTATTTCTTACGGCTCAATTTTGGGTCCAAGAGAGGGTGTTGAGCTAAAAATGCATTAGTTTGACTTAAACAGCCTCAAAACATACTTAATTAATGAAAAAACCTTTTTATTTTTAAAAAAATGCAATCCTAGAGAGTTATTGTGTCCCATATATAAAACCTTGATTTGATTGTTCCAAACTTTCTATAAATAGGCATGCAAGCCTCCACTCTCCCTTAGTCTCGTTTTTGCATATTTCAAGAGTCATATCTCTACTGCCCACACCCCATTCGCAAAGGACATTGCAATCAGAGCTTTCCATTGTTGTCTACCACCATCTAGTGCCTAATTCTAGCCTTTGTCTCCACCTATGAGTTGTCGACTGTAGCCCAAAGCTGTCACCTGCATCTAGGAGCTATCATCTGGTACCCTGGAGATGGCGCCTATCATCTTATGCTTGTGTTTGTTGCTAACGCCATTAGTTGGATCTATCACCATCATCCAAAATCTGTGTTGGTTGAGTTTCTCTCTCCTCCAACTATCGCCTATACTTCCTGCACAATTGTCTACTACTTCCAGTTGTCGACTAGTTTTTCTCGCTCCTCAAGTACCTACGTTTTTGGTTTTTCTCTCTCCTCATTGCGCATATTGCATCATACCCAACCTCTGTGGCTACATTTACCGGTGTTCAACACACAAAGGTTGCCTTGCTACATTTTGGAATCTATTTTGAAGTACGATACACACTTCACCCCATAATCTCTGCCTCGATCCCAGAGATGCGAGAGTTCAGGGTTCAGTATTCAATGCATAGTGTGTTTGCTGCATGAGCACTGTATATTCAATAGTCATTCACTTCATTATTCATTGGCTCTCAGTTACCCTAACCCTAACTGTACTCTATGTTTATCAATTCTTCCTGCTTTGTCATATGATTGGTTCTATGTTTTCTGCGTTTAGAGTATTTCTTCACAAAAAGGAGCCTAGTGACAATACTGGACCCTCAAAGTGTTAAGTTGGAAATCAAAGCACCAAAGAGAACTATAAAGTGTATACCAAAGTTTCTAAAACAAGGTGTTGGAGAGAGAGAAAGAGAGAGAGAGGTTTCCTTCTTGCAATTGGACTAATATTTAGTTAAGCTGAAAAGGAACATTATTCTATAGGAATGAATACAAAAATAGAACTTTCAACATCAATATTGATCCAACCTCCTAGCCTATTTAACCATATCAATCAGCATGGGCCTTAAAGCCGACCACATTTATGCTCTATATGGTTCCCCTTAAAGCATGTTCACATATAGAAGCACACTTGCTTTGAATAGTGTGTTTTACATGTTGATTTAACATGAGAATACCCTAGAATACCCCTTTCACTTCTATGTGACAGTCTCCAACTTAGAATAGTTTGGAGTGGAAATGACTCTCTACTTCATGGTGAACTATCTCATAGGCTATGCTCCCCTAGAAATCCTAATACCCACAAGCATATCCTTCGTCAATGACCTACACAACCACTTCCTAAGTCACAATAACTCAATGTGAGTGCTGTGAAATACCCAATTAAGGGCATCCCTCCAAATGTAAGCCTAGGGGCAATCCCAAAGCAATGCCTCTAAGTCTCCTCTATAGAAACCACATCCCAATCTTACGTTTGGTCCTCCTCGCTAACTTGGTCTTCTACTAGAAAAGGGAACACTAAGTGCTTAGGACCCTTTTCTAGAAGGGGTCTCTCCAAAAACCACCTTCTTCCATTCCACCCTAGTCTTTGTAAAAGTCTCCTTTAATACACTCAAGATATATACCTCTCCGAAGTGCGAGAAACTAGGTCCAAGTCAATGTACGACTTCTGATTGCTATGTGCTACAACTCTCATCTTGTACCTTCCACAGCCAATATACTCTATCAAGTCAACTCGCTCACTCATGAGTCCTAAGTCCACTTCTACATCATCCTCCCCAAAGCTAGTCTTGTACTAGGAAAAGTGAATGCTTAGAGACCTATCCTAGACCGGGGTCTCTCCAAATCTACTTTCTTGGAGGATGAATTCAATCTTGTCTTTGTAAAGGTATCCTTTAATATGCCCAAAATCTCTATCTCTTTGAAGTGCAACAAACTAGGTCTAAGTCAATACACAACTTCCAATCCTTGCATGCTACTAATCTCATTCTCTACCTTCTATAGCCAATATATTCTACAAAGTAAATTGGCAAAAGTTGTGATCATTATGTTGGACAAGTGCCAACTGGTGCCTAGTGACAAGTCGTGGTTCTAGGCATTAAATTTTCCCTTGGAAATGGCTTGTGGTATCATGGGGCTTGGGAAAAAGGAACCATTTAATGCCAATGACTAAGGCTAATGAAAGTTTGAACGCTTTTAAGCTCATGGACTTCGCATTTTAAATTGTGGATGGAAATGGCCAACTTGTGGGAGGGCCAAGCAATTACCAAATTTCCACAATAAATTATACCCAAAAATTCATTTCTAAAGGTTGAGTTATGCATTTCCCATGTGGTAGGAGGGGAGAGATCACGCCATACAAGACTAAGAAACTTGTGGGGGTCCTTGGTCATCACTAGTGAAAACTCAAAATAGAGTGTAGTGTATGTAGGCAACTACTAGTTTAGGGTTTGCAACAACAGAGGAGGGTCAATTTGGAGTAGGCAACAACAGTCTAGTGTGTTGAGCAACCAAATTCATTAAATGCATTAACAAATGATTGTACCACAATAATTCCTAAATTTGGTGTTCATGTATAGCCCCAAAAAAGGCTTATTTGTATTCATTTGGCATTTATAGTGCACGGTGGGAAAAATGCCCATTTGTGGCCTATAAATAGGCATGGGCGTTGTCACACAAACCCTCATATACCTTCATTCTTCATCATTCCCTCTTCACAATTTGAGCCTCTACCCCTTGCAAATATCTCAGTTCCTGAGGTTTCCTAGATGATCTTGACACCATACTCAGAGGCAACTTCATTTTGGAGGTCTTCACAATGCCATCAGCTCTAGACACTCCAGTTTACTACATCTTGAGTCCA
This sequence comes from Lygodium microphyllum, assembly GCF_053477565.2. NCBI lineage: Eukaryota > Viridiplantae > Streptophyta > Polypodiopsida > Schizaeales > Lygodiaceae > Lygodium > Lygodium microphyllum. The sequence continues at coordinate 48,707,501 of NC_141139.1, forward strand.
CATAGCCTAACAACCTATTCTTCATTATTCTCCACTACTGTGTTTGTTGGTTTCACTCCTCCTTGGTCTAGTATAGTAGATCGTCTTCATCTTCTTTCCGTGCTTCTAGCTCTTACTGCCAACCCACCACCTAGGCAACAATACCAAAGAATTTGTCACCTTCTAAAGGTTATATTTGCAGAGCAGACTTAGGCCAACTATAGTAGGTTACACCCTCTTCCTCATTTTAAGATTAGATACCTATGTTTTTGTGTTTTCTACTCTCCTGAAGAGCTGCCAACAGTCATCTATCCATAGCCAGTTGCATAGAGAGATCTTCACCAACATACTTTGTGTTTTCTCCTCCAGTACGGCTGCCTAGCAGTCAACTTGATCGCAATCATCATTACAGAGAGATTTCAGCATATCCTTCTTCATCAACAACCCCTAAAGATTACACTTTGTCTCCTCTACTACTATCGCCTTCCTATGTCTACTTCAACATCCCACTAGCTAGAGGATTATATTTCACTCGCTCTGCAAAGCATCTTCATCCACAAGTGCTACCACTTGATCAATCAAGACAATGTAGTCACCTCTAACCCTTGCCCACCTCAATACCAGTCCTAGAGACATGGCCAATCTAAGGTTCAGCTTCATTGTATCAACATTCACTATGATTCAATTTATTATTCATCATTCTTCTATGTTTTTGAGTTTTCTTTGTCACAATGTTTGTCATACACTATCTTTCTCCCTACAAATCCTATTGTTTCCCAACACGACACCGAAGCATACCATTCCATCTTTTGACATGGTGAACCCCGACAGTAACCACCAATATGTGCATAAAATCAAGGGGAAATTTGGAGATTTGTATTGCTAGTCACTTGTGAGAGCCCTTTGTTCTAGTATCCTTTCAAATCCAAGGCAAGGCTTAACTCTTCTTGGGATCGGAGTCCTATCTCACTATACTACGAGGTTCCTCTAAAGCATCTAAAGAAATACTACAAGGGGCACTAGTTTTGGGGCCAATCGTGTGTCAATTTTCCACTATTAATTAGTAAAGTGTTTATTTCATTTTCTCTGAATTTATTGCTTGTTGTAACTATTCGCTAGTCAAGTCATTTACCACCTTGCTGGTTTCATGGTTTCACTGCCAAGTTACATTGGCTCTCTTGAGTAGGTGGGCCCAAGGCACCTAATTGCAAGCCGTTCAGTGAATCCATTCTCAGATATGTGAAAATCAGCAAGCATGTCTTCATCTAGCAGTCGAGAGTCACACTTCGATGATGCATTGATGTTTGAAGAGTCACAAGGCAATGAAGAAAGTGCAATACCCAATCTAGGAATGGGCACTCATCATGGGCAGCATACTGAAAATATGGGTTTTGATCATGAGGCGGGTCCTTCATGGCCCCTTAATGCTGAAAACCAGCAAGAAGAGGAGGATTCCGATGCACAATTGATGGCAGCAATTGGTATTTTGTTTCAGCTTACTAAGGATCCTTGGTTTGCTGGTTTTATGCAGTCGTCCAAAAAAGACAGCAAGGGCAAAAAGAAGTAGTCTTCTAAGGCTTCAAAGGAGCATAAGTTACCAAGGATTGATGCAGCTGAAACCAGCCTTCATTCTTGGACAGGGTGGTGAACAACCTAATTAAGCACTAATCACAGCAAGCAATAAAATTCACATAAACTAAATAAATACAAATGTTACCACTTAATCTTGGACATTGGACATAAGATTGACCTGAAAACTAGTACCCCTTCGTGGTATTTCTTTAACTTGTATTACTAGAGGTTGAAATACACTGAGATCCAACCTAATCTCCTTCAATTTTCAATACATTTTTTAGCTTGCTGTCCATAGCAAACAGCAAGCCTTCAAACCAATTTACACCTTGGTTTGCTTGGGGTTTGGCCTTCAATTTTCTCCTTTGAAGAGAAATTCTACCCCAAACTTAATGTTGGCTGGCTGGCCTCTTGAAATTCTCTGAAATCCTCAAATTTAAGCTGCTAAATAAGTACTAAGCCTTGAATTTTGAGCACTCTTTCCAAGGTGGCTAGTAAACCCTAATTTCTACTGTAATATAGGGTTTAGCTTAGCAATAAAAATTCTTCAATCGCACCCTCTTGGGAGTGAATTTGGCTGAGATCTCCTGGGGGAAGTTGTGAATTGACTAACAAAATAAAGAGCAAGCTAGAGAGAGAAATTTCAGAGTTTCATCGCCAAAATTGGCTAAATTTTTAGGAATGGTTGATTGTCAAAAGCCCACCATCAACAAAAGCCCCACATGCAATCACCTATCCTTGTGGGGCCCAAAATTGCTATCACCTACAAGGGTTGTCACCTACCTCCAATGGCTTCCTCATCAACTAGGGGTTGCTCTTTGATAGCCTCCAATGGCTGGAAAATTGCAGCAGTAGCTTTTTCTCCTCCTCTCCCAACCTCCACAATGCTAGAATGAAGCTCTGCCAGCCTCTAATAGCCTTTCCCTCAGTTGCATGGGCAAGTTTTGCCAAGCAATAGCCTTCTAAATACATTTTTCAGCAATTTTCAGCCCAATTAAATTAATGTGCAAAACATTAATTCTAAAAATTAATTTAATTATTGATTCTTCTTCAAAAAATAAATGTGCCACCCAACAATTAAATTAGCTAGGCCAATTTGACCACTAATCTTAATTAATAAATGCCTAGTTCCTAATGTCACCACTAACATTAATGGTTAATAAAATGATCTAGGCCAAAATCTATCACCAAATACCACCTAGTATCCATCAAGTATAACTTATTACAACTTTTGCCTTTGACACCCATTGACTTCTCAAGGTCCTTGGCTCGTCATTGTAAAATAACTAACTTGCACATCATGTGCACATCGCATTTGCAAATTTGATTAGTACTTAATCAAATGTTAAGAAAAGCATCAAAATTTCACATCTTTGTGACAATAGCTCCACCTCACAATACACCAAATGCTATCAATGAACAAACGCAAATGTTAGCATTGGGACAAGGACAATAGATGTATGGAAATCTTGGAAATGTCAATCCAATGCCTTTTGGACAGCAACGAATGCATCCAAATGTTGGACATAATGTCCCAGGTCATGAAAAACCCGAAAGTGTGTGTGCAAGAGGATGAACCTCCATCATGGAGACACCGCACAACAGAGGAAAGACGAGGTCCTACAGGGCATGCCTAAGGGTGAAGGACCCTCCTTTGTGATATGTGAAAACATAAAAAGTGCACTTAATGGAGGCTAAAAGGAAGGTGCAACCGAACTCGAGGGGATGGGGTGGGAGATTAAATGGATTTGTCATTTGTGTAGTAATGAAAAATGAGTTAGGTTCCTTTTATCCATTAAATGTTGAAGGAAACAAGGAGCACTCACTAATGAAACTTGCAATTTTTGCTTACCTTTTCTTAAGTTCAAATGAAAATGTCTATCCTCTTCAGGGCTTATGAACCAATACTTGATATGAAGAGTGAATTCATTCTAAGCATCACCAATATCTTGCAGAGGGAAAAATAAATTCAAAAGATTGAGAAGTATTGATTTGTGTACCTCACATAAGAGTGAATGAAGGTCAAGATGTATATAAAAAAGATGAAAGGGTTAGAGATGGAGATAATGGTGGTAGAGAGGAAAATGGTTTGTACTCCATGTTAGTATCCACGTCAAGATGGCCAATCCTTCATGGAGCTTCCGTCCTTCCAGCAAAATCATTAGACTAGTGCACCGAATCTAAAAGGGGAAAACTCAAAGTTATGAAGAAAACTGTTAGGGTTTTCACTGAGGAAACACAGAGTGTACGACCATGACAGAAACACAAAGAGATAGACACAGACACAGAAAGCAAAACTCAAACCCTAAACGCAAAACTCAAAACTCAAACACAAAAACTCAAAACTCAAACACAAACATAAGAAGGGAGAGAAGAACACAACTCTAAAGTGAATGAATACTGAAAATGAATGTATGAGTGTATAGATACTCAAGGGCAGAGCAGTGTGTCGGAGAGTGACGTCCACCGACGACAGATCCCAAGTCTATGACCACCAGTCCGAGTATGTAGTCTACAAAATGATAATGCCACAAGAGCCTGGAGTACCAAACACAAGTAGGAGAAGCTATGGAGATGGAAGGCAGTCCCCACATGAGTGTGAACACAAACTATGGATGTTGCCTGGATGAGGAGGACCATCAGCACCTGTCACTTGGAGGAAGAGACACCAAGCGCAAGCAGCTAGAGTTGATGAAGATGCTAGTGATGGCTGGAAGATGCCAAACGCAGCCTAGAGCAAGGCACCAAACAGTGGGCGACAGTCTGGAGGAAGGCGCCAGGGCACTGCAAGGGCTGATAAAGAGGTGGCAACAGTCTCAAAGGTTGGACAGCCACGTAGAGATAGACTGATGGCTGAAATTTGCACTCAAGGGTGTGAAACCTGCACAAACGAAAAAATAAGGTTGAATGGGGGCAGCCTGTCTATTTATAGATGTTAAAGGTGTCCCAAAGAATTAGGGTTTTTGGAAAACCACTCAAACTCTCTCGAACCGCTCCTCTTTTTAGGGTTTTTCATTAACTAAGTGTGTTTTGGGGCTATTTAAGAATTCCAATCAACTGTAAAGCATATTTAACCTCAACACCCTCCCCTAGGCCCAAACCTGAACCGAAAGATTAGGCCAACCACTTTGATTTGTACTTATCTCAAGGCGTCCCACCGCAAATTAGCCAGGGCATCGGACAAAGGGTGCACATCAGCTACCCAATGGCCTACCACGACTACAAAGGCGATGTTTATCTTACCAAGGGAGTCCAAGTGATCACCCCAAAGAGGACAGGGCATCGAACAAAGGGTGCATGTCGGCTGCCTACCAAGCCCTACAAAGATGGATGGAACCACATTGAACTTGTTTTTTTTTTCCAAGGGAGAGTTAAAATTTATGGGATGCGGCCAATTGAGTAACAATGACCCAAAAGACGAGAGTAGGGAGGGTACACCCAACACATCACAAAACAGTACAAGCTTACCCATCCACTTAAGGGTGTCAAGTACGAGGAAAAAATACGTAATGAGGTATCCATGTGATGGAGTATGGTGGTGTGGTGACAACAGCTGCCGTATGGAAACAGCTTAGGATCCGCTCAAGTGGTGCTCTGCACAATGAGATGCAAAGTATGAGACATACTAAAGAATGCTCATGTAGTAGGTGCCACTTGGACAGTGTCCCTCATGGAAAAACTATTCACTTGTCCAAGGGCCCTAGTACAAAAATGATGAAATTATGCAATGCAAAGGGGAAGGTGCAACCGGGGGAAGAAGCCGATGTCGAAGACAAAGTGCTGAAGCATATAGAATACTAAGAAGGGTAGGAACCCCCTCTCAACCTAGATGTAGATGCCGAAGAAGGAAGGGCAGTATGATGTCAGTCTTTGTGTGGTGCCAAGAACCATAAGGAATGGAAGAAGATGATGAAGATGAAGTGGATGAAGCACCCCGTTGGAAGAGCAAGGTAGAAGTCACTGCCATGATAGCATCAAGAGAGATGATACACGATCCGCCTCAGGAGGGAAAACCTCCATGCTAGAAGAAGAATAAGCACTCCTAGGATAATGAAACCATGAAAGGAACAGTGCACATCCCCAGGTCTATAGCCTAAAGCAATCTACAAGTTAGCCCTACACTGAAAGACAAAACCCTACAAAAGAGATGAGAATCTGCAAACACAAAGGTCAATGGTGAGATGCTCCAAAGCAAAACATAACAAAGAGAAAATCTAACTGAAAAGACAATGCCATGAATGTGTATGTGTCTGAGTAAATGCAACGGAAGACATAATAATGGAAAAGCTAAGGGCAATGAATCCTATGGGCCCAACTATAAAAGTGTGAAAAATGGATGCTAGACTAACCTAGGGTATCCTAAAGGACCTAGAGACATGCTAGTCTAAGAGAGTGTCCACCACCACGTACGTCTAGTAGCACGGCTCTACCAAGGAAACGCCTAACGAGGTGGAGAGGAAGGTGAGATGGATGCATGAAATGCAACGTGATCGAAACCTACAAGCCGGGTGGTGAAAGAGACTATCTGCTGAGGCTGTGCTCGGGCCATATGGCCAGCAGCAATAACGGGTGCTGAAGGAGCAGATGAAGCAAGAGCGGAAGGTGTAGCCCCACTAAACTGTGCAATTGCAACGGTCTACTGAGGCTTTTTAGGTGGAAGACCTTGGGCCTTGGAGCAACACTCCTCGTCCACAGGGCCTGCTCTCTGGCAATGTGTGCAAAACCGATTTTTGTTAGGGAGTTGTTGCTAGATAGGTCTAGGTTCTTTGGTTCCATCTGAGAAAGAGAAGTTACCCTTTGATTGGCTTGCCTTCACATCTTGCAAGTTTTTGCCACTATTGGTTTTCCCTCCCAAAGAAGAGACAGCCAACCCCCTTTGCTCTGAATAAGGATGTGATGAGGATTTCTTGTGAACTTGATCATGCAGCCTCACGCAACGCAAGATCTAGCACTCAAACTCGTAGAAGGTTGGCAATCGAGGCTATGAGATGATGTGCTGAATGAAATGGAAATATTTTTCGAGCAACTTATTCAAGAAGAACATAACCTGATCATCGTCTAACTTTGGAGAGCCAATAGTAGCGAACTCAGCGAGTAACCGCCTATATTCAGCCAGCTTGACTTTCAGATCATCCCCTTCCTTAATAGAGAACTCTTGAAGCTCAAAGTCAAGATTTATGCGCCGAGTACGATCTTGGGCCACATAGCGGTCAAGAAGGTGACTCCAATGCTCTGACGTGAGTGGGAAGTGCTGTAACTGAGAGTGAAACTCAGGAAGCAATCCCTACATCAACTCAACATTGGTTGTGGCATTGCGGGCTCTCCATTGATGGATGGGGTTAGGGTGAGCTAGTCAAGGGTCCAACATAGGCTCTAGACCAATGACGAGGTCCCAAAGACCCTAAGACTCAAGCACTTGTTGCATGAACTTCGACTAAGTGGTGAAATTCGATCCATTAAAATGAGTCTTATCCGTGAAGGCATTCTTGGCCGTTGCAACAGAAGTGGTAGTGCTCGGAGATGGGTAGTGTGAAAAAAAGTAATGAAGGTAAGATGGGGGAGTGGAGTGTACTTGGAAATGGGCCCCAGAGTGCCCACCAAGCATGCGGGTAGTGTACAAGGTGGATCCATAGGTAGGACTGGGCTGACTATGCATGGGCATGGTAGCCATATGAGTAACCCAAGGAGGTGGGATGGAAACACGTGGAGCAGAAGATGGGAATCCACGCATAGGCGTAACCCAAGGAGAGTGTGAAGATGCACCATAAGCTGAGGATGGAAACCCCTACATCTGAGTTGTCACGTTAGAGGTACATCTGGGGGTAGTGAGGGGGATGCCCATCACAGCCATCCCAAGTGCTATGGGTGTACTCATTTGCAGAAAGGTGAGAGGCACTGTGTTAAAGGATAGCATTCCCCCTAACGAAGTACCATGATGCAAAGAGGTAGAGAATGGGATAGAGAAGAAGAAGGTGCTAGGAGCAGAGATGAAAGATCCAACCCCTAGTGTGTGAAGCAGATGTGGAGTGTAATCCGAGATTTTGAAAGGATGAAGAGAGATAATCAAGGGTGGAGATAGAAGAGGGTCGGATAAGAGGGAAATGAGAAGTGTGTGTTACATGCTCAAATGAAACAGAAGTTGTATGTGTACCTGAATTCTGTCTGCTTCGTGAGCCCCCTCTATTGAAGTTCACATACGCAAAGCCATCCGGATCCTATACCTCAAAAGAAAAAACAGGTGAGGGTTTTGATTCATGCAACTCAAAAGGATTGTCCAAACCTGACATTGGACTTGACTGAGATGATGAAGATGGATCGCCAGACGTTCTGAATGCCGTATATCCTCCATGATCGAAGAGATGGCCAACCTCACCAACCGATCCAAAGGTGGTAGTAAAACTGGTAGGAGGGGTATAAACATCATCGTGCTTGTTGCAATAGTACTCCTCAAAGTCCTCCTCTGTCATGTTAGTGAAATCTGGAATAGAAGTAGCAAAAGAAGGTGAAGGTGAAAGTGGAGTGTCGTCCTCTTGACCAAGTCCATAATGCCGCTCAGGGCCCCCAGTGATGGAAAAGCCTGATAGGACATCATAGAAACTAGAGAAAAAGGTGTCTAGGACATTGTGATTCAATTACAAGTCATATTGTGTGCCTCGTACAATGAAACCAGCCTTCCTTCTTGGAATGGGTGGTGATAACCTGATTTAAGAGTTAATTACAGCAATAAATAAATGCACATAAAATGAAATACACACTTTACCATAACATTCTTGGACAGTAGACTCCCTGTTGGCCCCAAAACTGGCGCCCCTTGCAGTATTTCTTTAGCTTTCATTCAATTAGAAGGAGCACAACTTGAGATTTTTCAATCTCCTCCTGCTAACCAATTGCTCTTGCTGTCATAAATGACCAGCAAGCCTTTTGGGTCATTTGCCCCTTGATTCACCCAGGACTTCTTCTCCAATTCGACCCTTGGCTGGCCAAATGCTGCCCCAAATCACTTCGGGATGGGCTGGCTCCTGAAATCCCTTGATAATCTTCAATTATCAGCTGCTGATTTCAGTCCCTTGAGCCTTCAATCTCTGGCACGGATCCCAAGGTGGCTGCTAAACTCTAATTTCTACTGTAAATTAGGGTTTACTGCAGAAATTACAGATCAGCCTGCCAAAAATGGCTGAGATCTCCTTCGAATGGCCAAGACTTGCTGAGAATGGCTGAGCATAGACTGAAGGAGATGAGAGAATGCTGTAGAGAGAGAATTCTAATATTTGTCGCGAAGAACTGATCAAAATTAGTTGCTGCTCTACTGTACTAGCCCCAAACGGATACACCAACAACAATAGGAGCATCAAAGACTGTGATCTTCAAGAGAAAGTGCATCATCAGCAATTGCTAGCTTCCCAAGGTCAAGAATATGCAATCTCCATCACCAAAATGGTCTCCAATGGCTGGGAATTGATCCCAAAAGCTAGCAGCAACAGTCCAACACCTCTTTCCAACAGATTCAAAAATGAAAAAACGAGATTTCCCTCTCCCTTCAGCCCTATTTAGCATTTTCCCCACTTGCATGGGAAAGTTTTGCCAAGTGGCAGCTTTCTTAATCCATTTTCAGCAATTTCCAGCCATTTAATTAATTTTCATTCAGCCCTTAATCCATGCCTAGAAAATTGACCTTGCTCATCCAAAAATTAATTGGCTAGGCCATTTGCAACCCAAAGTGGTCCCATGCATTAATTAACCCTTGGACAAGCATTAATCCATTAATTAATGCCTAGTCCCTAGTGTCACCACTGACACTTAATGGCCAATTAATGGTCCTAGGGGCAAACTGACACCAAAATTCACCTAGAATCTAACAAGTGCAACTTGTTACAACTTTTGCCTTTGACACCCATCTTTTTCACAAGGTCCTTCGGCCTTCAACTGTGAAAAAGTAGCTTGCATCTCACATGAGCAACACATGTGCATCTTTTAATTGCACATTTGATTAATCCTTTAATCAAATGTCAATTAAACATAAGCAAAGCATCAAATTTTCATATCCTCATGACACACAAAGTCTAGCTCTCAGCAATATCTGCGAGATACTCTTTACAACAGCACAGACTCTGATACCATGTGAAGAAAACTGCTAGGGTTTACACTAAGGATTCACAAAGTGTACGACCACAACACAAACACAAAGAGACAAACACACACACAGAAAGCAGAGCTCAAACCCTAACACAAAACTCAAAACTCAAACCCTAAAGGCAAAAACTCAAAACTCAAACACAAACAGAAGAAGAGAGAGAAGAATACAACTCTAAAGTGAATGAATACTACGAATGAATGTAAGAGTGTACAGATACTCAAGGGCAGAGCAGTGTGTCGAAGAGTGGCATCCACCACCAAAAACGGATCCCAAGTCTATGACCACCAGTCTAAGTGTGGAGTTTGCAAAACAATGATGCCAGAAGAGCCTAGAGCACCAGACGCAAGTAGGAGAAGCTGTGGAGATGAAAGGCGGCCCCCAAATGAGTGTAAATACAAACTGTGGATATCGCCTAGATGAGCAGGAGCACCAGCACCTATCGCCTAGAGGAAGAGACACCAAACGCAAGCAATTGGAGTTTATGAAGATGCTAGTGATAGCTGGAATATGCCAAACGCAGCCTAGAGCAAGGCACCAAACAACGGGCAACAGCCTGGAGGAAGGCACCAAGGCACTGCAAGGGCTGATGGAGAGGTGGCAGCAATCTCGAAGGCTGGACAACCACGTAGAGGTAGACTAATGGCTAAAATCTGCACTTAAGGGTGTGAAACTTGCACAGACGGAAAAATAAGGCTTAATGGGGGCAACCTGTCTATTTATAGATGTTCAAAGGTGCCCCAAAGATTTAGGGTTTTTGGGGGACCATTGAAACTCTCTCGGACCGCTCCTCTTTTTAGGGTTTTTCATTCATTAAGTGTGTTTTGGGACTGTTTAAGGATGCTAATCAGCTGAATAGAGTATTTTAGCTCAATCAAAGTTACCTTCAATCTACTATTGATCTCGATACATGAGGATAAGATAGTATTCAGCTCTTGAGATCTTGTATGGTCAATGGACTCCATGGTAGTCCGAAGACTCTCCGGTCATGTCGGAAGCGAAAAGAGCAACCTGTGAGGTCCACTCCATCTCGTATCTTGATGTGCTAGGCTCGAGGGCATCATGATGATGTGGTGAAGATGTGTTTGAGTCAAATTGCCCTTCTATTGTTATTGCTTCTTGCGAAGGGCTTTCAAATCAAAGTCCAAGGCTTCGTGGAAGAGAAACTTGTTCCGATACCATGTGAAGAAATACCCTAACACAAAAACATAAATGTGAGCATATGACAAAGCATAAACTCGACAGAACATAGTTAGGGTTAGGGTAACTCAAAGACAATGGACACAATGAAAATCTAAATGAGTGAATGAATACTAGATATACAATTCTCATGCAACAAACAAACCGTGCAAGGAACCCTGAACTTTCATATCTCGAGGACCAAGGCAAAGGTAATAAATTGGAGAGTGTGTCGTACTCCTGACAGATCCCGAAATGCAGCAAGGCAGCCTCCAAGGTATCAAACAAATGCAGGAGATGATGTGGTGGATCAGTGTCAGACACATAGAGAAGAGAGAAAAACAGGCAACATAGCAGTCAACTGATGATGTAGCAGCCTGCAAAAAAATGCAGATCACGATGATGATGTGGCAGCCTGTACCGCAGCCTGCAATAGCAACTGCAAGCTTCCTACAATCGTTTGGGGCAGGGTAGCAGCCAGCAAGTACAAACATAGCAGTAGATGTGCCACGTGGCAACTGGCGACAGCAAATGTATGGACAGCAGGAACAATCAGGGCTGGACAGCAGCTATAGAAGGTGTGGACTGCGCAATGAAGGCTGGAAACACACCCACATGGGTGTAGACAAGGTCGAGCAACTTCGACTAAGATGTCCTCCGTGAACAGGGTGTGGAACATGAAGCTAGAAGGCCTGAGACCTACAAAAACGAGATTAGACTGAATGGAGGGCAGCCTACCTATTTATAGAAAGTTTTCAAGACCTCAAATCTCTCTATGTTTTAAACTCTCTCAAACCACTCCCCATTTTAGGGTTTTCATTAATTAAGCATTTTTTGGGCTCTTCAAGAGGCTAATTCAGCATGTAATGCATATTTTAGCTTAACACATACTACTGTCAATACTACATAGCTATTTCATCCTTCTATGTAGAATTTTCATCAACAGTCAATTCTACAAGTAAGAGCCCTTACAGTCACCTTTATATTGCCTTACATAGCACACGTTAGTTTTGTGTATATTTTCGTCCATACATGCAACTCTTGCATCAACTACAGTCAATGGCCATGGCTGGCAACAATGATGTATTCCGTATATTGGCTATTGAGAACAAGTCAAATGGAATCAACTATCAGTTGTGGACTTATATGATGCGTCATGTATTGGTTGCAAAGGGGCTTTGGAACATTGTCCATGGAATTGAAAGACCCCTAATGGTGTTTTGGAAGTTGCAAGTGTGGCATAAACAATAGAAACGAGTGTTGTTGAGGATGTTGTAGATTCTAGTTCTACTCTAGTTAATGCTAGAGTATCACCACCATCTACCCATGAGCAAATTCATTGGGATGGCAGAGATGCAAAGGCCCATGCTTTGATTGCAATGTCTATTAAACGTACCATGATTCCACATAGTCACTCATGCAAGACAGGTAAGGATGCTTGGGTTGTACTTACATATTTGTATCAAGGAATAAATGAGGCCCATGGGCTTGTTACTTATCAATGTAAGCAATTAGAGACTAAACATATGGATGAAGGTGATTCCATAGACAATTTTTTGGTAAAGATCAAAGACCTTAAGGAGCAATTGATTGCTACTAATGAGATTTAACTAGACAATTCACTTGTGCAAACTATTCTCAATTATCTTGCTAATTCTCATCAAAGTTTTGCATATACTCTTCCTTTGATGATAAAAGGCAATCGGAATGCTTTGTCATTTGATGAGTCAGTTTTTGTTTTGCTCCAAGAAGAACAATCTCGACAAAACAAGTCCATTATGCATGTGCAATTCAAGATTTTGTGGCTAGTCAAAAAGGTAAAGACAAAGTTGTCTTTCTACTGATCAGCAGAAATCTACAAATGTTGTTCAAACAAAGAAGACTAATAAGGATGAGAAGAAAAGAGTATGTTTGGCTCAAACATCTTTTGGCCAATTTTGAGTGTTGGGCAATCATCTACCACCACCATCTTCACTAACAGCCAAAGCACATTGGCAATTACATGGAATCCAATGTTCCATACGCATACTAAGCACATTGAGGGTGCATTATCATTATATTAGAGACAAACTCTCTAAAGAGAGATCAACTTGGCATATGTGCTAATACATAACAACCTTAAAGATCTTCTTATAAGGCTTTGCCTCGTGAGAAGTTCGAAGCATTCCGCAAAGCTTTGGGCTTACTCCTCCTTGTGGATTGATCTAGTCCATTGAACTTGGCACTTTTCTATACATGAGTGCAAACTCTTGTTCACTACATCACTCTCAAGGGGGTTAAGATGAGTGCCTACAACATTGAAGTTATGGTTCACTAAATTGGGAATCACTAAGTGCCCCAAGACAGTCCACTTTTTGTCTTGTGCCTTCCCAAGTTAACAAACTCTCAAAGCTACGAGACCATCAATTCCAAAGAAGTCACTTTACACAAAAAGAGCAAGTTCAAGTGTGTTCTTAGCAAAGCACCATCACCTCCACATGTGTTGCCTCTAGCTGCAAGGTGAGATCTTCATATGATGCCTCTGTGTAGGTGAAGAAAACCGAAAGGTGGAAATGATACTCATATCATATACTACAGCAGTAATATGGACACATTCAAGGGTAAAAGTTTCCAAAAGTAAATCCACGTCGTGATCCAACCAAAATGCTACCTTGCCCTCTTTCACATGCTTGAAATCCTCAAAGAAAACCTTGCTGCCCAATCTAGTACAAACTCTCAAGCAATCAAAAACAGCCTCGAAACAACATTGTGCAGCCAAGAACACTCCTCATATCCCTCTAGTCACACGCTCACCTGTAAACCATCCCGTGTTGTTGTATTCCTAATCTCAAGAAGATTAGATTAATTAATCATTGGATGTCCACATTAATCATTTCTATCCACATAGACACGTTTCTCTTCATGATCACACGATAATGATTGTCCATGAATTCGACGATGACTATGATCATGAAGCTTGTCTTAAATAGAGCCTTTTAAATTCTAATTGGCTGAAGTAGACATTATGGATGACATAATGATCATGTCATCATAAATAATATAAAAGGTTAAAATCGGGAAATATGAATGGCATGTGCCTATTCATGATCACATGATAATGATTCTCCATGGTCTCACCATAACTAGGACCATGAAGATTTTCTTAAGAGGTTAGAATGGATAGTATGGATAACATAACTGAAACTAGTATAAAAATTGCATGGTTTGAAGGAGTTTCCGAGGCATTTCATTTAATTGTAAACATGACCATGTTTCAAAAATATGATGGCATACCACTGATGATAAACATGGCACAGTGCTGATGACGTGGCATTACTATCATGGAGAAATCAAACATGACCATTCGTTTTAAGTTTGGCCCAAAGTTATTAATGTTTGGGCTTACCATTTGAATGTTTTGGCAACTCAAGGATATCTAATATCAATATTGAAGGGAGGTGGAACATAATGACAATTTAGTGGTAATTTAATATTATTAAAATTCAATTAGTGGCTTTTACTCCACACATGCCTTTTACTCCTAGGAATTCATGTGGATGCCCACCTATAGGAGTATTCTGTTGAGCTACAAATACATTAGGTTCATTAAAGCAGTCCCAAAACATGATTATTTAATTAATTAAAGTTTTTTTATTAAAAAGAAATGAATTCCTATAGAGTGTATATGTTCCATAAGCACAAACCCTGTTGGAAGGACCCAAACTTTCTATAAATAGATATGCCGCCCTCCATCCAACAACAATCTCGCTTTTGCAACTTTCAAGTGCTAGAGCTTTGCTGTCAATGCCCCATTTGAAGAGGATATCTCAGCCAGAGCTGTCCACCATTGCTGTCTACCATCAACCACTTGCTTTCCAACCTTCTGCCACCACAGATTTCAACTATTTCCAGTCATCTTGCCACTGCTGCACGCTCTAGCTCTTTATCTCTACCTTGGTCCTTAAGACATGGGAGTTTGAGGTTTAATATTCTTCACTACATAGTGTATTTGCTGCATTGAACATTGTATTCTATTCAGTATTCATTCTTTATCAATCACTACATTCATTGTCTCTATGTTACCCTAACCCTATCTATGTTTCTTTATCAATATGTGTGTTTGTCATACGATTGTGTTGTGTTTTTTATTGTAGAGCATTTCTTTACATGGTATCAAAGCTAGGTACTCACTAGAGAAACCTAGGCCCTTGATCAAAAAACTCCGACTTCTAAAACAAGAACTACAAAGTGAAGATGACATCAAACACTTCCACACCCACTCGGCCCTCAAAAGAGCCTATGCCAAGAACTGAGCAAGAGTGGCATCCACTACCAACTCCACAAGATTCTTCTAAGTACGTAGGAGGCATACGCCATTATCCTATCACAAACAAGAAGTTGAAATAGCTGATCATGGCTCACAGAGCCAAGAAGTCTAACGGGCTTCAAAGAATAGCATTTCAACAAAAGTGACTCGAACAAGGTACACTTGATTCTTTCTCATGAGATCTTACCCATAAAGTTGATGATGTTGCAAGGCCATCAAGTCCTCCACTAGGGATGCGCCTCCCTCTCGGAGAAAGAGATGCAGAGTATATCTCTTACTTTTAAACTTTTCCTACTACTCCGGTGCAAGGTATACTACAACACAAGTTTCTACTTTTTTCCTTCTACTTCTTTTACTTCACTGCATTTGCAACATTTTGGGAACAATCAAGATAAAAGTAGAGTGCCATATGTTGAGCATGGAAAAACTCCCATTGAAGCTCCACTCATGTATGTTAATACAAGAAGACATGATTATACAAAAAAGATTGGTAATTCTTCTTCTTCCTTTCCTTCTTTGAATTTTGCTTCTCAAAGTCAGAATGAGTATGGTGTTCCTCCTTCTATGCACTCTACATCATCATCATCATTTCAATTTTTGTCTTTTATCAAAGTCAATTTTATGCATCATCCCCACATTTTCAAAACCTGCCCATCCCACCCTTCTTCCCTTGCATCACCTTTACCATTTACACCGTTCATTTTTTCATTTCAAACACCACCTGTCATTGCACACACCACGCAAAGGGGTTCTTCAAAACATAGACACTATCGTTAGGACCTCTACACCTTTAGTTTCAGGTGGGGCTCATGCGCCTTTGGGCTGCTATCAACATGGGGCCCCTACCTCCTTACCTAGGTGTTGACCAGTTGATACCACAATTTGCCTCCATTGCAATTCCTAGTGGGCCTTCAAGTTATGCTATTGTGCCTCGGCCAACAACTACGCAAAGTTTCAAAGTCCCACAACTCCTCCATAGGTACCTATGGGTCCCTCTCTGACTTTTTCTAGCTATCTACTTTTGAATCAAGGTTGTTAATGCTTTAGTGTACATCCTCAACCAATGCCCAACTACCGCGATTTCTTAGAGAACTCCCTTCAAGGCATTTTTTGGCACTCAACCTATTATTTCCCATTTCAGAGTCTTCAAATGTCGTGCATTTTTTGGCACACTCCTAATGATAAGAAAGCTCACTTCGCGAGTTGATCTCCTAATTTTTGTAGGCTGCTCTTCCAAGGCAAAAGCCTACAATCCTCGAACAAACGAGATGATTGTCTAAAGTAACATCATTTTTTACGAGGGGAATATTGTATATAGCATTGCACTAGCCTTTGAGCCGATTCCTCCTACTTCCACATCAGAGATAGTGTCATGTAAGCCAAGCCTACTACCCGCTCCTAATCCACCAGCAGAGACTTTAGCACTCAAACCTCCTCCCAAGACCCATTACCTCACTCGTACTAGCAAACCATGCAGGATTCAAGGATCCTTCCACCGGATTCCACTCTAGAGGACTCTAGAAGATCTACCAGCTTGCACCTAGTGTTTCATTTGTGTCGTTCTTTACAACGGATTATATAGTGCATTCTAAGCTAGAGTTGGCAATAGACTCTAAAGCATCCTCCATGGTGAAAGGCCATGAAAAAGGAGCTTGCACACATTAACCAAAATGAGACTTGAACCTTGGTGGATCATCCGAGCCACAAGAAAGTCATTGAGACCAGGTGGATCTTTAGGACCAAATTGAAAGCTAGTGAAACTTTGGATAAATATAAGACTCATCTTATAGTGCAAAGGTATCGACAAAAGCAAGGCATTGACTTATGAAGAGACCTTTGTATCCATTGTGCAGTTGACATCATTCTATTTGTTAGTTGCACTAGCCACTTTTCACAGTTGGCCGACAAACTATCAGATGGATGTCATAAGTGCTTTCCTAAACAGTTATTTAGAGAAGAAAGTCTATGTGGAGTAACCTCCCAGGTTTCCTTCTACGGATTGTAAAGATAAGGTCTTTCGTTTGTGGAAAGCTCTTTATGGGCTAAAACAAGCACCACGTTTCTGGTTCCATAGGATGAATGAGTTCCTTAGAACTCATGTATTTCATTCTACCCCTTATGACCCGAACTTATACATCAAAAACCACTTCAAAGGGGATCAACTACAATCTCTTGTATGTTGATGATTTACTTATCACTGGCTTGAATTCTACTACCATAGCACATATTAAGGCCCAGCTTTGTTCCACTTTTGAGATGAGTTGTCCTATTTCTTGGGGATAAAGGAAGTTTGATCTATTTTTATATTAGAGCAAAAGTACCACTTTTGAGATGAGTTGTCCTATTTCTTGGGGATGAAGGAAGTTTGATCTAGGGATAATATTTTTATTTTAGAGCAAAAGTACACCCTTCAGTTAGTGGACTAGTAATATATCAACCACAAGTGTCTTGTGGCCATGCCACTTGATCCTACCATCCACTTATCTAAGGATTCCCTAGGTCAACCCTTTGATGAGCATACCTATAGATCTATTGTGAGAAATTTTCTTTGGTCGATCCATACTAGGGTCAAATCTTGCATGTTCTGTTTCTTTACTTAGTGAATATTTGAATGCACCAAAAACTAGATTGCTTGTATGCATATGTTGAGATCTGTTCAGTGTACTTCTTCTAATGGTTTGGCATATGGTCATGGTTTGCTTTTGCAAGGGTATACTAATTCGAACTAGACTGGAGATCCCAAAACTCGGTGGTCTCACGAAGGCTACATCTTTTGTTTGGGCACAGGTCCCATTTCATGGTCAAGCCATAAGCAAAAGACGTTGGCTGCTTCCACAACTATGATAGAGTATCGAGCTCTCTTTGATGGCAATACAAAGGCTATCTACTTGAGGGGACTATCGGTTCTTCATTTCTCATGCACCTCTCCAACTATCATCTACTATAACAACCAAAGTGCCATAGCACTTACTGGTAACCCAATCATCACACCATGGACGCGGCATGATGGAGTCCACTTTTATTTCACTAGAGTGGGACTTGGGTTGAGCTAGGCACCATATGCTTGGAGTTTGTGCCTCCATTGAATAACTTTGCACGCATTTTGACCAAGGCAATCAACTGACCAATTCTCCAGTACTTGCTACCTAGGATTAGTATGGGTGAACCCTCCCCTACTATAACTTTAGGCTGACGAAGAGATGATGATTCCCTCTAGCTTTGCCTTCCACATTTGGGGGGGGGAGGGGGTACAACCTTCTTCTCTTGAGGGTGATAGGATTTTGGTTCATTATTGCTTTAGAGACACTTACTATTTTGTACATTGTATTATTAGCCACATCCTCTAGGTGACCATGATTATAAAAGGGTGCTTGGGCAAGGGAATAATTCCCCTATGAGAGAATTGTCCAAGTGGTACCGTTGGATAACATTTAACATAAGTATGATGATTTGCATTGCCCCTTGCATAACCCATGCATTGGTATTTTGTTCTTGTAAACATGATTTGTGCACACATATTCATTTTCAGCCTTTTGAAGTGGTCAACTCAAGATCTACCATATTCATGGCAGCTCACATGGCAGTCTCCTAGAATACTCTCCCTTGCTTGCTCAGCTTGCCTAGCTTGCTTCCACCTATCTTTTTTGCTTCTCTTGATACCCTCCATAGCTTTTCTTCGTCACCAACACCTAGTGGTGGTTGGGTTAGCTTGTTTGTTCTATGAAGGTCTTGGGTTTGACTATCCCTTTATTCTCCCCTAATGGGCATAGATTACTCAATAGGACGAAAACTGATTAAAAACTCTCACTTAAAGCTAGATCTATTCACAACAATCAAAAAGTAAGTCCACTGTGATTCCATCTGATAGAGATTTAGTCATCCCCTAGACTAGCATTCTTAGGCTACAATTGGTATGATCAATTCTCTCCAACACAATTACGCATATCCTATCAGTTTTGGGCATTTTTAACAGTTACTAGGTTTAGCCATCTTTTACTGGGCAGGTTGGACAAGTTTTATGCAAGCACGGTGCCACATGGCAGTACAGACGTAGGTTGCTGATGCACTTGGCCAATTTGTGTACAGTCACCAGTTTTTGCTACAAATCGGCTAGTATTGTTGGCCACCCTAATTATTTTATTGCCATATTTTCATCTATTTATAGCTGGCAATCTGCCTGCCCACTTCACTTGTCATTCAAGTCGTGGAGAGAGCTATTCGAGGAGATACTTTGGCAGCACGTTTGTATATTTGCCTTCTTCATTTCAATTATCATTGACAACAAATTTCCCCTTTCTTCTGTCTCCTTTCTCTCTCCCTCTTCTCTTATGTTCATTGTCTTTCAATTTTGTCCATACACTTCCACATTCGCTACTCTTTTTTTTCGTGAATGAGTGTAAATTAATATTGGAATATTTACATTTGGCCTTCAGGCCAACCAAACAGAAAGGATACAAGTCTCACATTTTTTACATCAGACCATCTAGTCAGCAAAGAAAAAACACAAATACAACTAAAAGTCTATCACAACTCTAACTCAAAAATGTCACTCAAAAAGGACAATTGGAGTGGAGCGAACAATATCCAACCAAGGAGTAGCAATTTCAGGAAGAACCAGATCAGCTGAGACCATAGAGGAGATATGCCATACTACTAAACCATGAACACGGGCTACATGACCATGGATACCCGATACTGAATCAAAAATGAATGCATTCCGAGTATGCCAAATATGCCACAAGGCTGTCCATCTAAGAAAATGGAACAGGCAGGAATAATCTAAATGCAAAGAAGGCGAGGAAATCATCTTTCCCATAATCCGCAAAAGAACTGATATCCAGTGCTGAGTTGCCGAGGATCACACACGCGAAACAAAACTCCAAATTTGTCTAGCAACAAGACAAGAGACAAAAAGATGAAGCACTATTTCATCGCATGTAGTACAAAACACACAACGACCAGCAGAGATCTTGCGGGCTCGCAGCACATCGCCCGTTGAAAGACCCCCAATTAGTAGCCTCCACATGAACACTTTACCCTAATACGGAACCTTAGACTTCCGAAGCTGGATGAATCTTTTCTACCACTTCTTTTTGCTATCCCGAGTATGCCATACTTTATTAGCCTTTTCCGTGACCCATCTCTTGGCCTCCACCATTTGATGATAAATCTAGTTAGCTGACCTTTTCTCAAATTCATCAGGAATCACAAACTTCAATCACGCCATGAAGAGGACTGTTATAATACTGGCAAAGGGGAGAACCTCAAAATCCTGTCTTGTATAGATGACCAAATGTCATGATAACCACGGGGTAAGCGGAAGTGCTAACGGATACGCCGAAAAGAATAAAGACGAGCCTGTCTAAGAATGACACCATCAAGGACTATCTGCAACCCCAAGCAGGCCATCCGATTAAACTTATCTTTGTGCAAATCTTTATGAGGCCAATCCAACAACCTGGAAGTAGCCAGCACTTGCCCTTGTAACGAATTCTCCACCTTACGAGAATCAAGAGGGTGCCACAATCAAATGAGAAAGGAGAAAAGACTGAGAGACCTTTATAGGACTTGTGGAATTAAGCATATGCCACCAAGAAGCATGAATAACTGTACTGCCATGAGAGATTCCAATCTTTTCTATGAAAAATTTTGCGTTATCTGACCAGGGATGACTCTCTGTATATAATGCTTGCAAAAGTGCTAGCCTCAAGGCTGCCATATGCAAGTTAGCATCCAACGAAGCTGCTCCCCCCATCCTTTTAGGAGTAGTAATATGTTGCCACGAAATCCACACCTAGCCCAAGAGATTCCCTTTCTTTTTCCACAACATGAATCGGATAGGTTGAACCAAATCCAAAAGAGACTTCTTGGTCCAAGGAAGACGAGGCAGGAAATACAAGATCATGCTGATCATGATGCATTGAGCAACCGTAAGTCGCAAATGAAGAGGCTAGCCTTGAGACTCCCAGTACATGAACCAATCATGAATACGAGATGGCATCCAATCTAGCAATGTACGAGGAGCTACATCCACACCAATAGGATGGCCCAAATGTTTGGTTATGTTTCCCCTAGAAATCACAATACCATGCCAGCCCAAGGCCTGCAAATCATTCTCCGTGCAAGAAAGCAGTGTAGATTTCTAAGTGTTAATATGAAGTCCTGAAATGCCTTTTCGATATCAAGCTAAAGCATAACCACCTACTAGGCTGAACCTTTCGCATAGTCGATTCCCAGTTGAACATTCAAAATATTGTGCATTATATTCCGGCCCTTAATGAAACCGTATTGGCATGGATGAATCAACTGCAGAAATACTTTCTGCAACCTATTGGCAATGATTTTAGAAAAGATTTCATATAAAGAACCCATAACAGAGATGGGTCTCCATTGTTTCAAGGAGGATGGAGAGGGAACCTTGGGCAATAACCGAATGATAGCAATCTTCTAGTCTGAAGGCATCTCACCAAAATTCCACACTTGCTGACATAGACGTGATAATGGATCCTTAAGTTGCTCCACATGGGCCAAAAACGGTTCATTAGGAAGCCCATCCTAGCCAGGGCTTTTCCTTCGAGGCAAATGAGACAGCACCTCTTCCACTTCCTCCTCTGAAATATATGCCTCCATCAAATCAACCCATTTTGGCTTAACCTGGTTAACAACCAAATTGCAAATATATCTACGAGCAGAAAGAACCGCATCTAAAAGAGTCTCCTATGTGCCCAACAGTGATTTATAAAAGTCAACGCACATCTGACCATAACACCTTGCTCATCCATCAAGCGCACAATATTTTCACGAGCATATTTCTAATGCAATTCAGCAAAAAATTCATGGGATTGAGAGTTATTGTCATGTACAGCTTCTGCTCTGGCCAGCAATTTGTATTTAGCATATTCCACTTCCTATAAAGATTGAACTCTGCCTTTCAACCATTCAATGCATGTAAGCAAGTCATCATTGGAGTCCCCCAACTGACACAAAGACAACAAGTGGGTCAACAATGCTTGCACATGCTACAATTCAGTGTGTAAAGAGGAAGCATGCTGAATACCATACTGTCAGGATAACGATCAAGCATTATCCCTAAATACAGCCCAAGCTTGCATCCCTTCAATGAGGACCCTGGAGCTAAAAGAAGTAATCAGTTGCTGAATATATTCCAAAAACTGATTTTGTAGCAGAAATGACTGATTGAGATGAAGAGGCAAGTGGGCAAGGAGGGCCTTAAAGGCATGGACATGTCTATGATTCAGCTCCAAGACCAAAGGATAGTGATCTGACAAAACTCACTCTCTCTCCACCCACATATCAATAACTTTAGGAAGAAAAGTATCACTCTGGAAAATATAGATCTGATCCAATCGAGCCCAAGTATTTGAATGCTAAAGAGAGCGATAAGTATATCCAGCCTGAGAAGGATGCAACCAAGACCACATGTCCTATTTCAAGGATACAACTGCCAGAGCATCCCACGCCTGTCGTTCAGGACCATCCATGACCAAGTGCTGTGAAGTTGCCTGATCCATAGATACACATGCATTGAAGTCACCCATAACAAAGCTTGGATGAGCCATGGCCAAGCAATGCAAATCATCCCAGAGGTGACGACGTTAAAAGGCAGTCACTAGTCACAAAACCTCTCCCTCATATAGGATTTCTAGAATCATAAATCTATCGCAAGGGTCCTGAGACCAAAGATGATTGCAGGGATGATTTGACTGCCAACACAACTCCAGATTTAAGAGAAACGCGTCCACTAAAAAAAACTGAATAATCCTTATATACATAGGTAGATCCTGCCAAAGCATGGTGTTTATGCTCCACAGCACATAAAACGTCCCAATTTCCAGTTAACACTCTTTTCCACAACCGACGAAGAAACACCTTTCACATTCCATAAAGCAATTTTCATGATAACACAAAGAAAGAAAACTATTGAACCACTCCTTTTCCTTTCTCTTTCACATCGACAGCTTTAGCTGCCTAAAATTTTTCCATTTCACTTCAGATCACATCTACCAAATCTACTCTCTGCAAACTAGCAATTGAATCACGGAAAGGAAACTGCTATTGCTAAGAACAGGAAACATCACGAGGAGGCACAAGCCTCCCTCGCGGATCAAAGCGCAAAGCCAAATTAGAAACCCTTTTATCCTCCACAGCCACTACAAGAGAACGCGAGGGTTGAGGTTTCATGTAGAAACCCCTACCTCTACGTTGAAAAGTTTAGAGTGATAGGCAACAGAGATGGGTGGGCGGGAGACAAACACGGCTCCTGTCTGGCATTGTGTCTAACCACAATGACCCGAGAATTATCCTGCAGAGGCAAATTCCGACCAACGGAAAGCGATGCACGCTCTATACCAGTTTGAGACACATTCTTCTTTCCATCATCATGTCCATGTTCGGCAAGCGGTTCATGGTCTGCTTCTGGCTGCTGTACCACTTGCTGGGGATGATGCTCATGCATATCCGTGTCAGGAACCATTGAACTTTGCAAAACATCCAGGCTTCTATCACATTCAGAAATGAAATGGCCCAATTGGCCACATCTGAAACAGTGACCAGCAAATGTTCCCCATTTCAGCTTGTAAACCAACATTTGCAATCCCAAAACCTTGAACCGGACTTTAATCGGGTGAGGTTTCCCTGTATCCCAAGGCATGCAGGCCCTATTCCTATTGTGGGAGGCCAATCGAGGCTCCACCAATACTTCACCAAGAGTTCTCAACACCAAAGGTAGAAGTCTCCAAAGATGCGCAGGAAAATCAACCACCTCAACCCAAATAGGACATGCCAGCCTAAATACTTCCTTAAATTCCGCCATAGGTCTCCAAGGGACCATATGTACTAATTGACCATCCATAAACAAAGGGATACGTCGCATAATAAAAGCACGAACTTTAGGGGAGTGAAAAAGGACTTCAAAGAACCCCTTCAGCCCATCATAAATTTCTTCAACAAGTGGGCCCTGCACTTGTGCTAAAGCATCATCTTGACCCACCTCAGCACTAACAAGCATAGACTACAACCATGTACGAATTCTAGTAATCAAAGGAGTCTTTCCCGTGAAGTAGAAGATGGCTGCCCTCTCATGGAAAGCAACAATCTACTATAAAACCAAATCTGTGCCCATGGCAGCTACCACATGTTCCCTTGCCAGTAAAGAACTCGCTTTACCCTCATTGGCTTGGGCGTAATCTGACATTAGTTTATTAGCAATAGCCAGCATAAACTATAAAGGCCCCTCAAGCTGAGAGCATGAAGCATGAACATTTGGCTGAGGTAAATCTTAAACACACAAGTCCGGTTCATCAACCGACATTTTACGACGCTTACCCCGTCTCATCCCCATCCATCAACTGTCCAGATTCTTCTGCTGACAAGTCACCATCTAATTCGACCGAATCATTATCATCCCCATTCTCGATATGCTAGTCAAGAAAAGCCATATCAATACCATTTGACTCCTGCAGTTTTTCCATAACCAGGCCTCTATAGGGCTGCCCATGTCTTTTTTTTTTCGTAAAAGGTAATTGTATTAATTACGAAAAAAATACAAGATTACTTGATTACAAGATACATGACGACAATCTAAACCATCATGTGAAGAGGTTCCAAGTACTACAAGTTACAAAGTCATGGCAAAGACGCGGAGGAAATTGCCATATGCCAGGGACGTAAGTCTTCCCTAGAGAGCAAGTCAGAATGCTGGAGAAGATCTAACTGCCTACAAGAGGCCCTTAAGCTTCGCAATATGCCGCTGAACATTAGAGAGAGAGAGAGAGAGAGAGAGAGAGAGAGAGAGACAGGGGCAAGTCTATCCAATCCGCAGGCTCTGCTTGTCAGTAATCTTCAGCCCCGCCACAAATCTATCCTTTCTATCTGATTCTGTCGCTGCCATTACCTGCCGGCATAAGGGCGCACAAGGGGTGCATTGAAGTCTGCCCGCACACCATGTCTGTTTCTGACTAGGTGCGTGAGAGCTATCCATGCAGAGGCAAGGCAAAGCTATCTCTTCTTCCTATTTATCGTCTCTTTCTCAGGTGTAGATCAAGGTGCCACGCGAACATCACATCGCAGAGCAAGACTATTCACCGACGATTGATTGCAGATGTGCTGGGGCAGGGCTCGCGCAAGGCAGAAACGGACCCTATGCAAGACAGACGAGAGGGCTCAAGCAGCGCACAAGCCAGATTTGCATGTCCACTTGACAAGGAAAGCAAAAAGCGCCGGCCCACATTCGCTACACTCTAACACCATCCACCTTTGCAAGTCTTGGTAGGCCACTCAGTATCCAACAAGCACCCTTTGTTCGATCCCTTGGCCTCTCGCGGGTGATCACTTTGGCTCCCATGGTAAGATTACCATCACCTTTGTAGTCTTAGTAGGTCACTGGGCAACCAACATGCACCCTTTGCCCAATGCCCTAGCTGCTTTGGGGTGGAATGCCTTGGATAAAAGCAAAACAAAATTTGGGCTTGGGCTAATCCAATCCTTTTCTAGTTTTAGTTTTAGGCTTGACATTAAACATTCTTATTAAAAAGAAATGCCTTCCTAGAGAGTGTTTGTGTCCCATGAGCACAAACCATGTTGGGAAGACCCAAACTTTCTATAAATGGATATGTTGCCCTCCATCCAACCACGATCTCATTTTTGTAGTTTGCAAGTGCTAGAGCTTTGCCATCCACACCCCATCCCATTTGCGGAGGATATCTCAACTAGAGCTGTCCACCACTGATGTCTACCATCAAGCGCCTGCTTTCCAGCCTTTTACTGCAGATTTCAAATATTTCCAACCATCTTTCCACTACTGATCGGCAAGCTGACTGCTATCTATATCCAAACTGCTGTTGCCTGCTGTCTACCAGACCCTGAGGAAGCATTCATTGCTGCACATCACCTAGAAGATTGCGTTTTTCCCTATCCAACTGTCGCCTACAGCTGGCCACCTTCTATACAAATGCGTTTTCATCATTCTGCTGCCACCCAGCCTGGATACCACCTCCTAGACCTGTGTTTTGCTGTTCAGGGTCAGCATCAGCTCCGTGTCATCATCACATTGCTGCGTTTGCAATTTTTTGTCAATCTACTACCCATCAATAGTACTCCGTTTGCAATTTTTAGTCAGTCTACTGCCCGTGTCTACAATTGTGTTTGTTATAGCCAAACATATCTGAATACCACCTACTCCATTTCGAGATCTATTAGTGTACAACACACTCTCCAACTCATTATCTCTGCCCAGAATTCATTCTGATTCATTGTGTTTATTGTCACTAAGTTACCCTAACTCTAATTGTGTTTCTTTATCAGTCTATGCGTTTGATGTACGATTGTGTTGTGTTTTTTGTGGTAGAGTATTTCTTTACATGTTCCCTTGCCTTTGTGATCATCAAAAGCACTTGGGCAATACAATCCTTCGAAGCACCGTTGGTCAACATCTTGGTTTTGTTGTAGTGTACCTCTTGTGTGACTCAAAGGAAAATGTCCACCACCGTTGTGAACTTGGAAAGCTGTCATGTAGCACATTGTGGCCCAATGCCTTGTTCTCATTGGGGTGGGACCTTTTGGGTCACGGTGCAAAGTCTACTTTTCCTCTCCCTTAAGAACCCATTTTGGACCTAAAGGGAGGTGTTAAGCTACTCAAATTTAGACTATATCACAATCTCATTTTTCAAGCTAAATCTCTTTGGCTCTCTTGTAGCCTCAAAATAAATTTCTCAAATGATTAAGTAACACGAGTTCTAGAACTTTGGATACGAGAATTGGCTCAAAAAGTTCCATAAGAGGGCATCTTAGTTATTGCCACATTCATCCCCACTTTCATCACTCTTCTTCACTAGATCTCCATTAGATAATTGCCATCATCAAGAGGTGACATCTTGTTACTGCCATCATCATCATCTGGAGGTGCTATTGCCAATGCTCTCCATCATCTGGAGGTGTCTTAACTGCAGCAGCTGTCATCATCACTAGTTGGTCACCTTCATCAGTAGCCTGTCCATCTGCATGCATCCCTAGGAGCAGCAGTGTGAAGAAGACTTAGTGGATGGAAGACAAACATGCAACAGTGTGTTGGCCAACTGATAGACTGCCCTAAATAAAGGTGCACACAACTTAGTGAGCTTGACTACTGTCCAAGGGCCAAATATGAATGTGACCATGATCATAAGCAAAATTGGACCAAACAGATAGAGCTCAAAATGTCCCTCACTGACTCAATGTAGGGATCACAGACATAAGATGAGCATGGCCACTAACAGAAATAAGGATGCCTCTGTCAGAGTCGACACAGACAATATTTATTTTGAAATGTGCACTTAGCCTCAATGAGAATCCTGCAGACAATATAAGTATGCCACTTGCCTGACTCTTTACTTTAGATAGTTACGTTTTAAAGATTACCAGGCTGGAGGCTAGCCAAAGAAAAGGTAGAAATGCAGAGATAAGTTTTACTATAAAGCACGTCCATCATATAAAGCGATTCAAATTGCTTTGAGAATGCCTTGAGTACTTCTTTTGCAGCCAAAGCCCCATTTCTATCAAACAACGTAAACTTCTTATCACTAGGACCTATTTTAAAGGTTTTTCTACTTGGCACCGCCTCACACTCACAAAGTTGTTAAGGAGATCTAAACAACAAAGAGAGAAACAACTGTCAAGACGTACCTGTGGGTACTGTAGTAAGCGAACCATCTCATATATAGAGTTGCTTCCTATAGCAAGCATTCCCAATTGACTAATTGGACGAGAAGGAGCTTGTGGTGATACAGCCATCACGTCTTGTTTGACTAACATGCAAGCTG
Organism: Lygodium microphyllum; assembly: GCF_053477565.2. NCBI lineage: Eukaryota > Viridiplantae > Streptophyta > Polypodiopsida > Schizaeales > Lygodiaceae > Lygodium > Lygodium microphyllum. The sequence continues at coordinate 48,735,483 of NC_141139.1, forward strand.
TATTTGCACCACCCACGTTTCCCCAAGATCAACTGAGCAGAACTCCTGTCAACTCCTTGAACTGAGAGAGATCTGCACCAATTACAAACAGAAGGCAATCAGACAGCACTTGTTTGAAGGGTGTGTGTATTGCAATCGGAACGCCTAAACTATTGGAGAATGGCAAAAATGTAAATGCTTCGTGCGTTACCTTTATTGTACACAGTTCATCATGTAAATACATGAACAGCCATGAAATTACATATAATTATATATATGGTACGTAATGTATCATATTAATACATGGACAGAGGAAATTACAGCAATGTATCATCTTTGTAGTTTGCAGCTTAAGTCTAAAAAGAAAAGAATGGAGCCATTGAATGAAACACAAACAGATTGACAAAACCGCACAACTTACGGATACAAGGCAGCTTCAAAACACTAACCAGCCTTGGACACACACAGCAATGCATCGTCAAACAATCTTTCATAACGAGCCCCTAATTTGGGTTCTTCCAGATCCCAGAAATATAAACATTTTGCTATCTCCTGGAGAATAATGCATGGAACTAATGTAGAGATCATTCGGACCAATCTTTCGAGTGCCATCGCCATATTCGCAACTATGTGGTTTGACTGAAGAAATGGAGCCACTGGATGGACCTCAAACAGCAACCTCGACCAATACAGACAACTTACAGATGTGAGGCAGCATCATGGAGTCTCTATGAAGGTCCCATCGGCCTGGTCAGCAGGTCCCGGCAAAATGCAGTGAAGCCCGCGACAATCCCCGCTTGGGTCTGTGAATCGGAGGCGAAAATGGCTCGGCTCAGGAGTGCAAGGACATGGCAGTAGCCATTACTACCTGCAGCGCGCGCTGATGCTGGTTACGTGATGATTAAATGAAAAAGAGTAGTAATAATCATTTTGTATGGTAGGATTGAAAAGCTGCAATAAAACGGTTCTATCCATCGTGGATAAGACCTTGGTTCACCAAAAATATTTTTGGTAGCAAATACAAAATCCTTTAAGCTTCCTTTTAAGAAATTGTCCGTATAATTTGCTTAACTTGAAAAATTTTTAAGTTTCGAGGCTTTAATTTTTTTTTTTTACATTATTTTGGTCATGCCTTTTTGGTTAGGCACCTTGTATCTCTAAGGTATACATTGTACGAGGCTTTACTAAATTTTGTATTTTTGGTCATGCCTTTTTGGTTAGGCACCTTGTATCTCTAAGGTATACATTGTACGAGGCTTTAATAAATTTTGTATTTTTGGTCATGCCTTTTTGGTTAGGCACCTTGTGCTTCTAAGACCACTCAAAGGCGAAGGTATACATTGTACAAGGCTTTAATAGATTTTGCATTGTGTCCATCATGTGGATGCACTACAGTTTGCGAATAAATGCACCTTATCATAAGCCTCAGGGCATGCCTCAAGTAGTAATAATGATAAAAAACAAACACATCTAGGCTATTCATTTATGAACCTTGTTAGCCCTTTCCTAGCACAAAGGGTTTTCAAGGACTATAGCAAAGGGAGAGAGAGTTTTATGTAACCACACCCTCCCCAAAACCCCCTACAGATTTAGTGTTGTGTCCATCATGTGGTCTTATTAAGGTTTTGCAACGAATGCTTTCTAAGTAGTGATCAATAGCCCTCAACACGTGACTCACCACGATAATAAATAGAAAAGAAAAACGCATCTAAGCTACTCATTTGTTAACCTCATTAGCCCTTTGCTAGTACAAAGGGTTTTCAAGTGGTATAGTTAAGAGCCCCATCACATCCATTAGAGTAGGAAACTTTTGTAGAATGTGAAAAACAATATTTATGGCTCATGAGCATTTATCTTACTACTATATTATTTTTGCCATAGGTTTGGAAAGCTAATCTCCAGAGGGCTTCCCGAACCTACCCCCTTTTCCAAACCTCTATTCTTCAATCAAAACCCCTTCCCCTCCCCTCTTTCAACCCACTCGCTTTCCCTCTTTCTCACGTTTGATCTCCCATTTTTCTCTTCCCCCTCCCTTTTTTCATTAAAGCGCCCCCTAACCCCCCCCCCCCTAGGTTCTGTGTGTGTGTGTGTGTGTGTTAGATTAAACTTTTTAATTTAAACTTTCTTTTTAATTAAAATAAGGAGAGAGAGAGAGAGAGAGAGAGATAGAGAGATAGAGATAGAGAAATATACAAAGAGCAAAAAAGAAAGACGAGGAGAGGGAGGGTTAGGGGGAACAGAGAGAAAGAGAATTATAGAGAGAGATATTATAAAATTTGAGTGAGAGAGAAGGGGGAAAAGAAAAAAGGAAAAGAGAGGAGAGAGAGGGGAGAGAGCCAGAGAGAGAAAATAAAAAGAAGAAGAAGAGAGAGAATTTGAGCACAGAGATAGAATTATAGAGAGAGAGAGAGAGAGAATATAAAATTGAAAAGAAAGAGAATGAAAAAATTAAAGAGAGAAGGAAAAAAGGAAAAAGATGAGAGAAAGAAAAAAGAGAAGAGGAGAGAGAGAGAGAGAGAGAGAGAGAGAGAAAGAGAGAGAAGAAGAATAAGAAGAAAAAAGAGGAAAAGAGAAAGAGAGAAGGGGCAAAGAGAAAAGAGAAAAGTCTTTTTTTAATTTAAATATTTGTTGAGAGAGAGAGGAAGGGAGAGAGGAGAGAGGGGGGAAGAGAGAGACAGAGAATAAAAGGAGAGAGAGAGGAGAAGAAGAAAGAAAATATAAACATAAAGAGAGAATTATATATAGGGAAAAACTAAAATTTACATACTTTAAGAGAGACTGGGAAGAGGGGGAAGAAAGTGAAAGAAGAAGAAGAAAAAGAGAGATTGTGTGAGAGAGAGAACATGTAGAGAGAATTATAAAGAGAGGAAAGATAAAAATTAAAAAGAGAGAGAATAAAAAATAGAGGAGAAAGAGAAGGAAAAGAGAGGAGAGAGCGAGAGAGAGAGAACAAAAGCGGGGAGAGAAAAAAAGGAGAGAGAGAGAACCAAGAGAGGAGAAAAAATAAACTAAAATAGAAGGCAAAGAAAGAGAGAGAGGGAGAGAGAAAATTAGACATAGGGAATTTGAGGGGAGAGAGAGTAAATTAAAAAATCAGAAACAGAGAGGGAAAAGAGGAGAGAAAAAGATGACAAATGGATTGTTGAGCGAGGTTGCCGTGCAACACAGCAACTTTGCTCGATGCTTTGAGGCAATGAAGTTGTCGTGAAGTAGCCTAGCGTTCCGTGTGCGCTCACAAAACGCTAGTAATGATCAAGCAACCATTTGTTAAAACTTCAATATTTTAGCACACTTTTCTCAAGGATTTGCAAGGTGAGCTCAAGGTGAAGATAAGCCCAATAACCCCACTAAACTCATATGCAACTATGTGTTAAAGGCATGAACTTAGCACATTTTATGTCATGCAACAAGGCTATAAATGAGACAAAGTAATCAATATAAACCATTATTAAGAATTCAATAATTATGTATCATTGCATATCAATTTAAAATAGAATCTAGTAATATTTAGACTCTCTAACCTTTCCTTTTAGGCTAAGATGATATTTCTTATTAAATAAGATATTTATTTCTTTTATTTTGCTAGCTAGTTAATCCAATCATGGCTCTTACATTATCTTAATTAAAAGGATGCTTGTAATTAGTGCTCTTACACATTGCCTTTTTCCTTCTTATTAAACTCTTTTTTGTGCAATGCATTTTTCCAATTTCCCTTTTCTTTACTTGAGTTCCACATATTATCTCTCACCTCCACCTTTTTAAAGAATTGTAGCTTCTTTTTCAAGCACACAAGATCTTAGCTTTTGTTCACATGACAATCTTAACCTTCATTTCCCTTTCTCTAGAGGTGGCACGACCATAGCTAATCTCCAGCACTTGTTGGAAATATATTATGCACATGTAAATGATCGTAATGAACTTGTTTTGATATGATCAATTTTAGCACCGACCAAATATTGATACTTGACAATGATTGTTTATTAACAAAGTTAGGCCATAAGTCATGCACATGTGGAGCAAGCAAACCACCATTTTTAGAATTTCATGACAAAATGGAGAAGATATGTATATGATGACTCTATAACTATTGAATTGGGCAATCCATAGGCTACTCTAATGCAATGTTGCAAATGGAACTCACCCATGTGCAAAGGTACTTTGCAAGGGAATGTTCTTTCAACAAGGTGTTTAGTCCTCCAATATAAAAATATTGATCACAAAATTGTGTTCTTTGGTTTGAAAAGGCATGATCCAAGGTAATCAATGGTTGATGAGGATTATAAGAAATTTACTTTTAAGAAATTAGAGATGCTAAAAAATAGTAGCAAGCATGCATGAAATTTAGTTACATCAAATCAACTTATCAAAGAGTTCATCATTTGAAAAACATCAAGGAAAATTAAACATCCCTTCTCTTTTGGGATAAACCCCCAAATATTGAACTAGCCTCTTCATTAGATAGGGAGAAGCCAATGTTGGGACAAAGGCCAATATGGCCAATCGCCCATCTTACTCACTAACCTAAACTATATGTGTACACACTCATTCTTTATTATAAGAGTGAGAAGACAATAAGATGTAGCTCACAATAGAGCTATCGGAGACACCACAAAATTGTGTATGTGCACATGTGTGAGTGTGCGTATGTGTGTGCATACATGTGCACCTACAATCTCTATTCTCATTGCAACTCCAAGAACTAGTATCATAGTGGGAGGGAGTCTCCAACTAGTACCACTAATGAAAATCCTCACAATCTTTGTTTTTTGCAAGATTCAACATGTGCGAACAGTTGATATTCTCTAAGATGGTGGATAAGGACTCAGTGTGCTCCATTTTTTAACATGAGATAGATCCAACAACAATCTCTAAGATGGTTTTAGAAATTAATTGCTACACGAGCCATTTTATATTTTTGTGCAATTCTACACAAGTTGTTTATGATGCCAAGAGGCATATTCCACGGTGGATTCTGTGAGGTTTTGCGATGGATTCCGTAAAATTTTATTATTACCGGGGCTCACACACAAATTGGATTCTTTGTGCAAAAATTCGATGGGGACGCCTATCCTTTTCGGGCATTTTGTTAATTTAATGTGTAAGTGGGTGATTCCATAGCGGGTGATTTCGTAAAATACATATTTAAATTAATAAACATTTATGAGTTTAGAGTGCGCACTCGTAATAAATTAAGGTTAGGATTGATTTCTAACCAGATTATTTTTGTAGCTGAAGACTGCTAGGTATTCACTTTTGTCGGTTTAATTGTATTATTTTTCTAACAATTGTGAATGCTTCAGTTGATGTGTAGAGCGAGCAGCGATGGCATTGGGAAGCATTGGAGGATAGCGTGTATTCAAATTATCATCAATTTTTTATGGGCGCATATCTTAGGCATGGCGCCTATATTTTGTCGCGCTTATTTATTAAAGCACTTGACATTTATTTATTATTTTTGTATGCGCATGGGTACACGATTTAAATATTTGTATTGGACATTGTATTTGGGTACCGCCTGACTTCTTGGGTACCCAATAGCTTTAATTCTTTAGTGGCATAAAAGCAAACACAAAAGCTAAAGCGTGCTATTTTGTAAATTGGGCTATTTCTTGAGCTTAAAGATGAATATTATATTAAATACATGCTTTGTGGAGCGCCCACACAATGCATGGGGGGAGATTGCACCCAATTGGTCTCTTGCTCATGTCATGCAAGCTTTCTTCATTGGTTTTTTTGTAAAAAGTAGAGTTCTTTTGTTCTTGGGGACCTTCTGACGCTCACTACGCGCGCATACGACGTCCGATTTGTGCACCAATGGCATCAAGTGAAGCTGAGATCGAGAGCTTCCAATCACTTATCATCTCGCGCGAAGGCGAAGCTCCTGGAACGATCGAGCTCTACAGTCAGTCTTGTGGCGAACGGTTAATACCAGCGTGTTCCTGGCAGTCAAGAACCCCCTGCTGTACACTCAAATTGCAAGGGACCGGCCTCTGCAGGTGGAGGACCACACGAATAGTTCCTTCATCAAGTCATTGAGTACAGATAAGAAGTTCCATTCATAGTTCTTCAAGTTTGCATAAAAAGCTTATTAAGCTTTACAAGACAAGAAGCTTATTAAAAAAAAGCTTCATTAATCGAATTTCTGCGTCCGTGGCTGCAGCATGAACTCGTCGTCGTCAAATCTGACGAAAAGCTCTTGAGGTCCTCAAAAGCATGATTAGTTTTTTTTAACACTAAAGTTCTCCAAGTTCTCTAAGCAATCCAAGTCACAAAGGTCATTAAAGTCATCTTCAACGATCACCATAGCGGCAGTTCGTACTTAGAAGCACACGAATCTGGTGCACAGATCGGATGCCGTAAGCGCACGTAGTGAGTGTCAGAAGGTCCCCAAGAACAAAAGAACTCTACTTTTTGCACAAAACTCAATGTAGAAGACTTGCATGACATGAACAAGAGACAAATTGGGTGCAATCTCCCCCCATGCCTTGTGTGAGCGCTCCACAAAGCATGTCTTTTTATGTATTAATCATCTTCAAGCTCAAATAATAGCCCAAATTACAAAACAACACGCTTTAGCTTTTGAGTTTGCTTTTGTGCCAAATAGAAATAAAGCTAATGGGCGCCCAAGAAGTCAGGCATACCCAAATACAATGTCCAAATACAAATATCTAAATCGTGCGCCCATGCGCATACAAAAATAATAAACAAATATCAAACGCCTTGATAAATAGGCGCGACAAAATATAGGCGCCATGCCTAAGGTATGCGCCCATCAAAATATTGACGATAAATTGAATACACGCTATCCTCCAATGCTTTCCACCGCCACTTGCTGCTATCTCTACACATCAACTGAAGCATTCACAATCGTTAGGAAAATAATACAATTAAACCGACAAAAGTGAATACCTAGCAGTCTTCAGCTACATAAATAAATAAATTGGTTAGAAATCAATCCTAACCTTAATTTATCACGAGTGCGCACTCTAAACTCATAAACGTTTATTAATTTAATATGTATTTTGTGGAATCACCCGCTATGGAATCACCCATGTACACACTAAATTAACGAAACGCTCGAAAAGGATAGGCGTCCCCATCAACTTCTCGCACAAAGAATCCACTTTGTGTATGAGCCCCGATAATAAAAGTTTACGGAATCCACCGTAAAAACCTCACGAAATCCACCATGGCACGGAATCCACCGTGTAATATGCCTCTGGCATCATACCCCCTGGGTGGGATAGCAATTGTCCTCAATTGCTATTAGCTCAATGTGGAGTTAAGAGAGTGGGAAAAGCATTTAAGTCTCTAGCATGCACCCATTGGGCCTCTTCAACAGGATAGCATGCACCCATTGGGCCTCTTCAACAGGATGGTTTTTAAACTTGACCAAATATCTAGAATATCTACGGCCAGTTCTAGTGGTCATAAAGTCAATATCTATAATAGCTTTAGGTTCAAGGATTTCAGTCTCTTCATCTAACAAAGGTGGGTTTTCATAGACAGAGTGTACAGGTAATTGGCCTCTAAAGGGTAATAATAAACTAATATGAAAGGTGTTGTGAATTTTTCAATGTGGTGGTAAGTTCTAGTTTAAATGCATTGTCATTGATTTTGTGAATGATCTTGAATGGTCCATAGAATCTGGGTGCTAATTTCACAACTGGGTGTTTATCTACACTTTGTAATCGACGTTTTTCTATTCTTAACCAAACATAGTCATCGACTTTGAAATTCATGGCCTGTCTTTTCTTATTGGCTTGTTTTGTATATGATTGTTGGGCTTTGGCAATCATGTCTTTAACTTCATCAAAAATAGTAGCGTGCATGTTAGCAATATCATTAGCACTCTGAATTTTATTTGATAAAGATGCAACAGGTGTAGACAATCTATAACCATAAAAAACTTCAAATGGTGCTTTCTTTGTAGCTCTGTGTGGAGTATTGTTATATGCAAACTGAAGTAAATGTAGATGTATATCCCATGTATGTGGTTTTGAAATAGTGTAAGCACGTAAAAGATCTAAAATAGTACAGTTAGTAGCTTCTGTTTGACCATTAGTTTCAGTATGAAATGCAGATGAAAAGTTAATCTTTGTTCCTAAGTTAGCAAACAAAGTAATCCAAAAATTATTACAAAATCTAGAATCACGATCAGAAATAATAACTTTTGGTAAACCATGATTAGTAAAAACAGTTTTCAAAAACAACTGAGCTGCTTGAGATGCTGTTAAAGTTTTCTTACATGGAATGAAATATGCTTGTTTGCTAAACCTGTCTACAATAGTCCAAATCATATCATGGTTAGCTTTAGTGTTAGGTAAACCAATAATAAAATCCATAGAAATCTGTTCTCATGGTCGTGATGGAATAGATAAAGGCATAAGTAAACCATACTGTTTACCATGATGTCTTTTAACTCTTTGACAAACTAAACATTCAGAAACAAAGTTAGATACATCAGTGTCCGTATGTGGCCAATAAAAATCTTTAGTCTCAATGTACGTAAAGTAGATATAATACCTCTATGACCTTGATATGGAGGACAATGAATCTCATTCAAAACAAAAGATCTAAATGGAACTGTAACACATAATCTCTTTTCATAAAACATGAATCCATTATTGTAAGATAGTGAATCAATAGGAATTCAGTTATTTACAACTAATTTATTCCAATCAGCTTGAAAAGTAATATCTTGATGATAAGTATCTTTCATAGGGATAAGGGAATCAAATGATATCACAGAATTATTATGAATTGTCGGTCTTCTACTCAAAGCATCAGTAACAACATTCTCTTTTCCTGGTTGATATTGTATAAGGGGATGAAAACTTTAAATGAAAGCTGCCCATTTGATATGTCGGTTAGATATTTGGGGTTGACTAAGAAGATGTCTAATGCTTTGTTGGTCAGTCTTAATCATAAACTCAGAACCCATTAAGTTATGTTTCCATTGACGTAAAGCTTGTACTACAGCTAACAATTCTTTATCATAAGTAGAATATTTAAGTTCGGATGGTTTCAATTTACAGCTAGAGTAGGCTATGGGATGATCATCTTGCATAAGTACGGCTCCTATTCCAGATCCGCTAGCATCAGTAACTACTAAAAAAAATGGTCTATTGAAATCAGGCAGTTGTAATTCAGGAGCATGGGTTAATGCATGTTTCAATAAATCAAAAGATTTTTGTTGATTATCAGTCCAGTTATAAATTATACCTTTCTTTAAAAGTTTAGTCAAAGGCAAGGCAAGTAATGAAAAATTTCACACAAACTTTCTATAAAAACTAGTAAGACCTAGAAAAGAACGTAACTCATGTACATTTTTGGGTATGGGCCAATTCAATATTGCTTCTATCTTTTTAGGGTCAACCTTAATACCTTCTGATGACACAATATGACCTAGATATTCAATTTTTGTTTGAAAGAATTCACTCTTTTCTGGATTAGCATACAATTGATTATCTTTCAACAACTTGAAAACTAATGACAAATGCTCATAATGCTCTTTCTCATTTTTACTAAATACCAATATATCATCAAAGAATACTATAACACAATGCTGGTATTTCAAGAATATGCGATTTATCATTCGACTAAATGTAGCAGGTGTATTAGTCAATCCAAAATGCATCACTAGAAATTCATAATGTCCAAATTGTGTTCTAAATGCAGTTTTGAATATATCATATTTATCTAATCTCACTTGATGATAACCAGATTTAAGATCTATCTTACTGAATATGGCAGAACCTTGTAGTTTATCCATAAGATCATCTACCCTAGGAATTGGATATCTATTCTTAACAATAAATTTATTCAGGGCACGATAATCAATGCACATGCGATAAGTATTATTATTCTTCTTTACCAATAAAATAGGTGCGCCAAATGGAGAACTACTAGGTCTAATTAAACATCTATTTTAACAATTCTTCTACTTGATTTTGAATTTCTTTCTGTTCAATTTGATTATGCCTATACAGTGCTTTACATGGTGGTTGTGTACCAGGAATTAAATCTATTTTGTGATCTTCAGGACGTGAAGGTGGTAGTCCATGTGGTAAATCATCAACAAAATAATCTTTAAATTGAGCAAGAAATTGTTTATGCATAGGATGCATATGTTTTTCTTTAGCTTGAAGTTCATTCACCCAAATTAAATAAGATTTACTACTTTTACGTAATGCACGTTTAGCTTGAGTATGAGTAAGCAGTGGAAAATTATTAGATGTGTGCATACCATGCAATGTAATTTGCTTTCTTTGAAAATGAATTTTAATTGAATGCGTGGAATAATCTATGACAGGATCATACTGATGACGCCAAGGCATACCTAGGATAATATCACTAGACTGTAAAGGTACAATTAGGAAATTCCTTCGTTCAGTATATTCACCAATTTTAATTTCTAAGTTATGCACCTCTTGTGTTCCATTATATCTTGTGCCTAGGAATGCTGCTTTAATGCGATAATGTGTAGAAACAGTTTGTAAATTCAATTCTTTCACTAACTTTGCAAAAATAAAATCATGTGTACTACCATCATCATGCAAAATAATCTTTTCTTTTCCATGCACTAAACATTTCATTGTCAACAAAGAATGTGGAGTTGGCATACCTGGCAAAGTATCTGAAGTAGTACCAATGTCATCATCATCTTCCATAAAGTCAGGCATTTCCTCACGTTCTTCTTCATCCATTGCTCCAAGATAATTGATATGGACAGGTGGTTTCTTCGATTGGCAATTGACTGCTAGATGTCTAGGTTGATGGCATTTGTAACAAACTATAGGTTTGGCTTTAGATACATTGTTGGCAATGGTAGGAAGTCTAGGAATATTGGGATTTGGCTATGCGGATGGCTTAGGGTTTGGATTGGTATTTGATGACAAAGCAGGTGGTTGTGTCCAAGACTTACGAAATGAAGATGCAAGAAAACGACTTTGATTGAATCTTCTAAAATTTGAATTGAATTGCTTGGAACCATAGTTACCATTTGTTTGAAATTGTTGTGGACGCTTGTCTCTTCCTCGAATCTTGTCTTCAGTGTCATGAGCCAAAGAAATTGCATCTTCAAGAGTTGTTGGCTTGAACATATTAACTTCAGCATAGTAATGTCCAAATAAGCTAGACATAAACTTGCGTTTGTGAGCCGTTTCAGGTACGTCTTCGAGCATGCGTAGTTGCAGTAGAGCATTCCAAAAACGTTCAGTGTATTGGGAAATAGGTTCACGTTCTCTTTGCTGTAGAAGTTTTTGTGGAATCACCTGCTATGGAATCACCCATGTACACATTAAATTAACGAAACGCCCGAAAAGGATAGGCGTCCCCACCAACTTCTCGCACAAAGAATCCACTTTGTGTATGAGCCCCGATAATAAAAGTTTACGGAATCCATCGTAAAAACCTCATGGAATCCACCGTGGCACGGAATCCACCGTGTAATATGCCTCCTGGCATCATCAGTCTACTACTCCCTGGAAGTCCCTGTTCACACTTGCAGTCTTGCTGAACCAGTTTCAGCAAAAGCAGAAGTTCATACGCAGACTATACGCAGTTTATACGCAGTCTATACGCAACACTATTTTCTTGGAAGATGGTTGTGACATCGAATTTCGCAATCGTAAAGGAGAGATACTATAAAAGTCAAACCAAAATATACAAGCCTTGTAAACCCGCCTTTGAGCTACGCTCATCCCGTTAACAAGATTTTGAGTGTGTGAGGTCTTTTGGAATTTTGCAGGATGACTGAACAAAACATGGACGATCTTATGGTTGAAGGTGACCTACCCGAACCAACAATGGAGCAAAAGTTGGATTTGAAAATGATGCAGCTATAAGAGGAACGAAGAGCCTGACAAGCTTTGCAAGTTCAATTGGCCAATCTGCAACGATCTACCATCGACCAAGATGGATCGCAACCCGAAGATCTTATACAACGTACCATCGATGCAACACTTGAAGCCCAATCCAGTCACAAAGAAACAAAGATAAGTAAAAGAAACTTCAAATTTTGTACTTTCAATGGATCACGTGATGGAAAGACTGTACTTGCTTTTATCAGTCAATTTGATGATTACTTCCATGAAGAAACATATGCTGAGAAAGACAAAATTAAATGTGTCACTAACCATTTAGTTGACCGAGCTTCTTTATGGTGGACTGTGGTCCACAAGAGCGTTGATTGTCCCACTACATGGGAGACTTTCCAAAAGAAATTTTTGCAAAATGTCATTCCTCCTCAATTCCATGAAAAAGCCATCAAGCAATGGGATCTTCTACAACAAAGGGATCGCGAGCCTATTTCCCAATATACTGAACGTTTCTGGAATGCCCTATTGCAACTACGTATGCTCGAAGATATACTTGAAGCAACTCATAAACGCAAGTTTATGTCTGGCCTACTTGGACATTTCTATGCGAAAGTCAATATGTTCAAGCCAACAACACTTGAAGATGCAATTTCCTTGGCCATGACACTGAAGACAAAATTCACAGATGATACAAGCGACCACAACAATTTCCAACTAATGGTAACTTTGGTTCCAAACAATTCAATTCAAATTTTCGAAGATTCAATCAAAGTCGTTTTTTTCCATCTTAATTCCGTAAATCTTGGACATGACCACCTACCTTGCCATCAAACACCAATCCAAACCCTAAGCCATCCCCACAATCAAATCCCAACATTCCTAAACTTCCTGCCATTACCAATAATGTATCTAAAGCAAAACCCATAGTTTGTTACAAATGCCATCAACCTGAACATCTAGCAGCCAATTGTCAATCCAAAAAGCCATCCGTCCATATCAATTATCTGGGAGCAATAGAAGATGAAGAACGTGAGGAAATGCCGGACTTTACGGAAGATGATGACGACATTGGTACTACTTCGGATACTTTGTCAGGTATGCCAACTCCCTATTCTTTGTTAACAATGAAATGTTTTGTGCATGGTAAAGAAAAGACTATTTTACATGATGATGGGAACACACATGACTTTATTTTCGCTAAATTAGTCAAAGAATTGAATTTACAAACTGTTTCTACATATTATCGCATCAAGGCTGCATTCTTAGGTATGAGATATAATGGAACACAAGAGGTGCATAATTTAGAAATTAAAATTGGTGATTATACTGAACGAAGAAATTTTTTAGTTGTACCTTTGCAGTCTAGTGACATTATCTTAGGAATGCCTCGACGTCATCAATACAATCCTGATATAGATTATTCTACACATTCAATTAAATTTTATTTTCAAGGAAAACAAATCAAATTGCTTCCAATAAATTTCCATTGCTTACTCATACTCAGGCTAAACGTGCATTACATAAAAGTAGCAAATCTTATTTAATATGGGTGAATGAACTTCAAGCTAAAGAAAAACAGATGCATCCTAGGCATACACAATTTCTTGCCCAATTTCAAGATTGTTTTGCTGCTAATTTACCACTTAGATTACCACCTTCATGTCTTGAAGATCATAAGATAGATTTAATTCTTAGAACACAACCACCATGTAAAGCACCATATAGACATAACCAAATTGAACAGAAAGAAATTCAAAATTAAATAGAAGAATTGCTTAACAGAGGATTAATTCGACCTAGTAGTTCTCCATTTGGTGCACCTGTCTTATTAGTAAAAAAGAAAAATAATACTTATCACATGTGCATTGATTATCGTGCCCTAAATAAAATTACTGTTAAGAATAGATACCCGATTCCTAGGGTAGATGATCTTATGGATAAGCTACAAGGATCTGCCATATTCAGTAAGATAGATCTTAAAGCTGGATATCATCAAGTAAGATTGGACAAATCTGATATATTCAAAACTGCATTTAGAACACAATTTGGACATTATGAAATTTTAGTTATGCCTTTTGGTTTAACTAATGTACGAGCCACATTCAGTCATATGATGAATCGCATATTTCTGAAACATCAACATTGTGTCATTGTTTTCTTTGATGAGATATTAGTTTTCAGTAAAAATGAGAATGAGCATTATGAACATTTGTCTTTAGTTTTTAAGTTGTTAAAAGACAATCAATTATATGCTAATCCCGAAAAGAGTGAATTCTTCCAAACAGAAATTGAATATCTAGGACATATTATTTCATCAGAAGGTATTAAAGTCGACCGTAAAAAGATAGAAGCAATTTTAAATTGGCCCATACAAAAAAATGTGCATGAATTACGTTCTTTTCTAGGTCTTGCTAGCTTTTACATAAAGTTTGTGAGGAATTTCTCATTACTTGCATTACCTTTGACAAAACTCTTAAAGAAGGGTATTGTGTATAACTGGTCTGACAATCAACAAAAGTCCTTTGATTTGTTGAAACATGCTTTAACTCATGCTCCTGTATCACAACTACCTGACTTCAATAGAACATTCTTCTTAGTAGTTACTGATGCTAGTGGATCTGGAATAGGAGCAGTCCTTATGCAAGATTCTCATCCCATAGCCTACTCTAGTTGCAAACTCAAACCATCTGAACTTAAATATTCTACCTATGACAAGGAATTGTTAGCTGTAGTACAAGCCTTACATCAATGGAAACATTATTTAATGGGATATGAATTTATGATCAAAACTGACCAACAAAGCATTAGACATCTTCTTAGTCAACCACAAATATCTGACCGCCGACACATTAAATGGGCCGCTTTTATTCAAAGTTTTTATCCCCTTATACAATATCAACATGGAAAAGAAAATATTGTTGCTGATGCTTTGAGTAGAAGACCGACAATTCAAAATATTTCTGTGATATCATTCCCTTATTCCTATGAAAGATACTTATCACCAAGATCCTACTTTTTAAGCTGATTGGAATAAACTAGTTGCAAATAATTGGATTCCTATTGATTCACTGTCTTATACTAATGGATTTATATTTTATGAAAAAAGATTATGTGTGACTGTTCCATTTCGATCATTTGTTTTGCATGAAATTCATTGTCCTCCATATCAAGGTCATAGAGGAATTATATCTACTTTGCGTATATTGACTGAAGATTTTTATTGGCCACACATGGACACTGATGTATCTAACTTTGTATCTGAATGCCTAATTTGTCAACGAGTTAAAAGACACCATGGTAAACAATATGGTTTACTAATGCCATTATCCATTCCATCACGACCATGGAAACAGATTTCAATGGATTTTATCACTAGTCTACCTAACAATAAAGCTAACCATGATATGATTTGGACAGTTGTAGACAGGTTTAGCAAATAAGCATATTTTATTTCATGTAAGAAAACTTTAACTGCATCGCAAGCTGCTCAATTGTTGTTGAAAACTGTTTTCACTAATCATGGTTTACCAAAAGTCATTATTTCTGATCGTGATTCTAGATTCTGCAATAATTTTTAGATTACTTTGTTTGCTAACTTAGGAATAAAGATTGATTTTTCATCAGCATTTCATCCTGAAACAAATGGTCAAACAGAAGCTACCAACAATACTATTTTAGATCTTTTGCATGCTTACACCATTTCAAAATCACATACATGGGATACATATCTACATTTACTTCAGTTTGCATATAATAACACACCACATATAGCTACAAAGAAAGCACAATTTGAAGTTATTTATGGATATCAATTGCCTATACCTG
Source organism: Lygodium microphyllum (assembly GCF_053477565.2). Classification (NCBI taxonomy): domain Eukaryota; kingdom Viridiplantae; phylum Streptophyta; class Polypodiopsida; order Schizaeales; family Lygodiaceae; genus Lygodium; species Lygodium microphyllum. The sequence continues at coordinate 48,751,109 of NC_141139.1, forward strand.
TTGCATCATTATCAAACAAAATTCAAACTGCTGATGATATTACTAACATGCATGCTACTATTTTTGATGAAGTTAAAGATATGATTGCCAAGGCCCAGCAATCATACACAAAACAAGTAAACAAGAAAAGACAGGCTATGAGTTTTAAAGTTGATGATTATGTTTGGTTACGAATTGAAAAACGCAGATTACAAAGTGTAGATAAGCACCCCGTTGTCAAATTAGCACCTAGATTTTATGGACCATTCAAGATCATACACAAAATCAATGATAATGCATTTAAACTAGAATTACCACAACATTGAAAAATCCACAACACTTTCCATATCAGTTTATTACGACATTTTAGAGGCCAATTACCTGTACACCCTGTCTATGAAAACCCTCCTTTGTTAGATGATGAAATTGAAATCCTTGAGCTTGAAACTATTATAGATACTGACTTTATGACCACTAGAACTGGCCGTAGATATTCTAGATATTTGGTCAAGTTTAAAAATCATCCTGTTGAAGAGGCCCAATGGATGCACGCTAGAGACCTAAATGCTTTCCCCACTCTGTTAGCTCCACATTGAGCTAATAGCAATTGAGGACAATTGCTTTCCCACCCCGGGGGTATGATGTCAGGAGGCATATTCCACGGTGGATTCCGTAAAATTTTATTATTACCAAGGCTCATACACAAAGTGGATTCTTTGTGCGAAAAGTCGATGAGGATGCCTATCCTTTTCGGGGGTTTTGTTAATTTAATGTGTAAGTGGGTGATTTCGTAAAATACATATTTAAATTAATAAATTTTTATGAGTTTAGAGTGCGCACTCATAATAAATTAAGGTTAGGATTGATTTCTAACCATTTATTTTTGTAGCTGAAGACTGCTAGGTATTCACTTTTGTCGGTTTAATTGTATTATTTTTCTAACAATTGTGAATGTGTAGCTGAAGACTGCTAGGTATTCACTTTTATCGGTTTAATTGTATTATTTTTCTAACAATTGTGAATGCTTCAGTTGATGTGTAAAGCGAGCAACGGTGGCATTGGGAAGCATTGGAGGATAGCGTGTATTCAAATTATCATCAATTTTTTATGGGCGCATATCTTAGGCATGGCGCCTATATTTTATCACGCTTATTTATTAAAGCACTTGACATTTATTTATTATTTTTGTATGCGCATGGGCGCACGATTTAAATATTTGTATTGGACATTGTATTTGGATACCGCCTGACTTCTTGGGTGCGCAATAGCTTTAATTCTTTAGTGGCACAAAAGCAAACACAAAAGCTAAAGCGTGCTATTTTGTAAATTGGGCTATTTCTTGAGCTTGAAGATGAATAATATATTAAATACATGCTTTGTGGAGTGCTCACACAAGGCATGGGGGGAGATTGCACCCAATTGGTCTCTTGTTCATGTCATGAAAGCTTTCTTCATTGGTTTTTGTGTAAAAAGTAGAGTTCTTTTGTTCTTGGGGACCTTTCTTACGCTCACTACGCGTGCATACGGCGTCCGATCTGTGCACCAGTTTAGAAACTGGAAAGCAAGTCAAGGGTTGCAATATCAATTGTAGAGATGTTGTAAGTTATCAAGCATTGGTAATAACCACTAAGGTAGACTACTAGAAACGAGCAATTCCAGATTGTGAATAGTTTACACAAGTTGCAAATTGCAGATTTCATAGTTTTGAATATTGTTGTTGACAATTATTGTTATTGATATATACATCAAGTGTTATGGGAGTAGAAACAACGATGTATATGCCTTAGAAATCCTTGAGCTATGTAGGTTATTGTACTGTCCATGCATATTTGCTCATGAATGAGCAAGAGCACCATTATTTTGATGTATCGCAATAGTTTTTGGGAGATCATTCTTTTGATGCACTTCTGAACAATAGAATGTTGTTATGCTACAATATTTGTGAGGATGGATTGATATTGCAATAACATGCCTTAACTAAATGCAACGATTTCACAACATTTGGACAATGATATATACATCATTATTGAGTAATGATGAATTTTCTATCTTCACTCAATTTTGGTTATACTGAGTAGATGTTGAAGAAAGTTTGCTAATTTTACTATACAATTTGTTAATTTTCTAGCTATTGTTTTATACAAATGGCTTTGTCATTTGCAATGGACACGAAAGTGTATAACATTAAGAAGTTTGATGGTACCAACTTCAAATTGTGTAAGGAACAGATCCAAGACATCCTTATGCAGAATAAGCAATTAAGACCCATAAGAGGCATACATAGAAAACTAGTAGATATGTCTAAAGATGACTTGTCAGAGCTTGATGCATTGACTAAATCCACTATTAGGCTACACTTGTTAGAGTTTGTGTTTTTTGCAATTGTGAATGAGACTCCTACGCATGACCTATGGAAGAAGTCACGTGACACTTATGAGAAAGAAACTCCTTCGAGCAAGATGTATCTCATGAAAAGGTTGTTTGAGTTGTAGATGAAGAAGAGCTCAACTATTGCTTCCTAGTTTAATGAATGCAACATTATATTTAGTTAGAAGTAGGCTCAAAAGTTGAAGTTCAAAGACAAGGCTAATAAAATATTTTTGTTGTGCTCCTTGCTTGCATCATGGGATACTTTTAGAACAATAATTAATAATTCAACTCTAAATGGTGAGTTGAAGTTTAATGATGTGAAGGATAGTTTATTGGTTGAGGAGATATATAGGAAATCCATGGACCAAGGTAGAAATGGTCTAGCCTTGGCAACTCAAGAAGAAGGAGGCATAAAACAGTATAAAGGTAAGAACTAGGATTGTGGATAGCATTCATGCAGCAAATCTCAGTCTAAGAAAGATGTAAAAAGCTTCCATTGGGGTAAGATAGTTCATTTCAAGAAGGACCATTACAAATGGAAGCAAGTGTAGAATGATAAGAAGAAGGAGAATAAGGTTGCTAAAGGATCCAAATATGGTACTTTGTATCCCCTTCATGCAGCTTTTATAAAACATCAGGTAATGACTGTAATTGAGTAGCCAAATGTATCTTTATGGCATCGTTGATTGGGACATATATCTAGGAAAGGAATGAAAATGCTATCTCGTTTGGGTTACTTTCCTTCTCTTGATTTTTTAAATCTTTCTATCGGTGAGCATCGTACATATGAAAAGCATGCATATTCAACCCATAAGAAAAACTTAAATAGGAAAAGAAGTGAGCTACTTGACTTAATGCATAGCAATATATATATGACCCTATGCCTACAAAGTCTATAAGAGGAGCATCCTATTTTATCACATTCATTGACAATAGCTTGTATTGAGTCTTGTCTTGTAATCAATCCATGCTCTTGCAAGCATTCTCTTGTAATTAAGTTTTCTTATAATCGAGTTATCTTGCAATCAAGTTCTAGTTCAATTTCTCTTTTACAACTAAGCAAATTCCATACATCACTCTCTACATGAGCACTATAGGATTATCTATCAACACTAGTCTTACCTAGGGCACAAGCATGATATAGAGAAACTAGCTTCACACTTGACCAAACATGGATGGGCTTTCACAATGGATAGGAAAGATGAGGCTTTGTCTTGTTTTCAAAGATTTCTAGCACTTGTAGAATTTTAGTCTAGCAAGAAACTTGAGTGTCTCAAAACTAATAATGGTGGATAATATGTGTCTCATAAGTTCATAAAATTTTGTGAAGTACATGGGATGAAAAGAGAACTCATTACATCCAAAAATCTCATCCAAAATGTTATTGTAGAGCATATGCATAGAATGATAAATGAAAGGAAGTTGAATATGCTGTCTAATGTTGGTCTTACTCAAGGATATTGAATTGAGGCTATGACAAATATTGTACGTTTGATAAATAGATCACCTAATACTACTTTGGATGGTGGCATTCCTGAAGAGGCATGATTGGGCAAGAAGCCCTCTTATGATCGCTTAAGATTGTTTGGCTGTGAAGCTTATGTGCATGTGCCAAAGGAAAAGCACAGTAAATAATAACCACAATCCATTAAGTGTATGTTTTTGTGCTATGGAAAAAGTGGCAAGATGGATTATCACCTTTGGGATCTAAAAGTTAGAAAGGTTGTCTATAGTAACCATGTGATCTTCAATGAGAAGAAAGTGCATAAGCAACTTCTTAAGGAAGTGGAAACAAGAAGGTTTACTTTCCAAGATACAATGTCATGTGATGTTTCAACTAGTGAGTAAGAAGTAGGGAGATTTAGTGAGCAACACATTGAGAGCCCTATAGTGCCTTATGAAGAAAGAGTAGAGGCTGAAATTTCCACTCCAAGTCAGCCCATTGTTCTATGCAGATCTACTCGTATCCCTCATCCCCCTGAGAGATTTCGACCTATGGTCAACTATATGATGTTGACAAATTGTGGGGAGCCATTGTGTTATAAAGAGGCCATGGCTTGTGATAATAAGCTTAAGTGGGAGCTAGCTATATAGTCCGAAATGGATTCCATTATGAAGAATGAGATTTGGGAGTTGGTTTCTTTTCCCAAGGGTAAAAATACTTTGCCATATAAGTGGATTTATAAGTTAAAGGTTGTAGGTGATGTTAGACCAAAGTACAAGGCAAGGTTAGTAGCCAAAGGTCTTAAGAAAGAAAAATATGTAGACTTTCATGAGATCTTTTTGCATGTGATGAAATTGACGACTATTCACATTGTGCTTGCATTGGTGTACATGCAACAAACCAGAGGGTTTTTTGGAACATGGCAAAGAAAAGCTTATTTGTAAGCTAAAAAAGAGTCTCTATGGATCAAAGTAGGGACCATGGGAATGATATAATAAATTTGATGCCTTTATGTAATCTCATGGCTATAAGAGAAGTGAGACATACACTAGAAAGGATAAAAATGGTAGCTTGGTAGTGTTGATCCTTTATGTGGATGACATATTAATAGCTAGGAAAAATAAATATGAGATTGACACTCTGAAGAAAATATTAATGAAACCTTTGAAATGAAGGATTTGGAAAATGAAATCACATTCTTGGCATGCACATAATTAGGGATAGAACAAAGAGATTGCTATGACTGTCCTAAAAATATTACATTAATACAGTGTTGCAACATTTCAATATGGAGTGGGGAAAGACAATATGTACTCCATTGCCTCCATATGAGAAACTTAGTGTTGATGATTGTCCCAAATTTGATGACTAGAAGGGTGAAATAGCCAAGGTCCTATATTTATCATGTGTGGATAGTCTTATGTATACTGTGATTGCCACTCACTTAGATATTGCATTTGTAATGGGAATAGTGAGTAGTGAGGAGGTACATATCAAATCCTAGTAAGAAGCATTGGGAAATAGTGAGATGCATCTTGAAGTACCCAAGTGGTGCAAAAGATATATGCATATGCTTTGGGAGAAGTAGTAGTGGTGTACTTGGATACATAGATATGCAGACTATGCAGGGAATATTGACAATGTGTTTTTACCTTGTATGATGGTGCGATCTCATGGATGTTTTGCTTGTAGAAATGTGTGACATTATCTACTATTGAAGTTGACAATATTGTAGTCACAAAAGCATGCAAAGAAGCCATTTGGCTTACTCATCTAGTGGGAGACTTGGGCTTTGGTGAAGACAGGCCATTGTTGCATACTGACAGTTAGAGTGCGATTATGCTGATAAAGAATCGTGTATTTCCTATGAAAACCAAACACATAGAAGTGAGGTATCACTTCATTAGTCAGGTGCTTGAGGATAAGCAAGGAGGGCTTATTAAAGTGCAAACTAATGATAACCCTACAGTCTACCCTCCAAAAAGTTTGCACATTGTAGAGAGTTGATGGGCATTGGGTGAGGGTAACTCACATATATTATACCTCATAAATTCTCTCATTCTCTTGTCTCCCTTAAATGCACATTTGCCTTTAAGTGGGAGGTTGCTATTGATGGTTCAATCTTCAATCAATGGTACTATCTTGGAGTTTGTGATTTCCTTTTGAGCATAAACTATTTGCTTGGGAGAGCCTTAATTTTTGCTTTTGTCACAAAAGAGTTTAAATGATAAAGATTCCCAAGGGCACACTTAAAAAAAGAGAGTAAATGTACCATGTGTGATGAATAGGAGGGTTTTTTATTTGCCATAATTTTTTGAAAATTTCATAAGGACATCATAAAGATGTCTTTTTTATTACAATTTGGAAAAAAAAAGCCTATAAGTCTCTTGAGGAAAAGGACTCATTATATTGCCTTATATTAAGCAAGTAAAGGGGATTTTCTAATATAGTGTGAACACATCTGATATGTATGATTTCTTATAGCACACCCTGAAATAAAGATTGTGGAGATGGGAAGTGTGTTTGGGAACGGTTGTTTAGCAAGCATATTTGTAGAATGATGTGTTACTAGGCTAAGACTAGCATGATTTGACCAAGTTATATTTGTTGATTTCATCCTTGGAAAAGATAGCCTTCTTTATGGTAAGTTAGCAAAAATCTTTCATATCCTCAAGATTTTAGTGCTTCGAATTATTCAGGAATCTAAGAACATAAGAACCGAAGGAACTAGCTCTAATCTACTAGATGTTAGATTGTTAGATGCCTTCACTAGATATCATAGAATTGACAAGGGTAGTTGTACTACATCAAATAAACTCCTCTTATGACTTGATATCATGCTTTAATGATGGCTAGATGTCTAGACATTTGGAATCTTTGATACTTTGCTATTCAATTTACAATCTTTCCACATATTACAAACCCCTTCTCAAACAATTATTAGTCTTGACTTTTAGAAAGGATATAGAACCCTAATTAAGAATTTGAAAAAACTAAATAAATATTCAAAAATAATGAGAAAATGATACTTTAGTGTAATATGAAATAGATCCTTATATAGCACAACAAAAAATACTTCTAGAACCAATATCTAAGTAGTTATGTGTACTATATATTGTTTTTGTTGCAGCTTTGTTAATGTTTGAACCACCATAGCTTCTCCCAAACCTCTTAGATTTTCCCCAAATCTCACAAGTATTGTTTTAATTTTGAGCCTCGACATTAACAAAAAAAAGTAAAGTGTGCTCTCTCTCTCTCTTTTCATATTTATTATTGCAAAAGTACAAATGCATAAGAGTCATAAAAGAGATAGCAAAATAGTTGAGGAAATTGCCATATGCTGAAAGACTATACCAACTACTAATGGAGAAGACTTTTCAATTTGGTGACATAACTTTGAACAACAAAACTTGAATAAAAAGCTAAAGGTATTTTGGGTGGCCTAATTATGCCAACAACCCTAGAATCTAAGAAATGAAACATTATCTTCATGTTTAATTGTGCAATAGCAAAAAAATTTGTCTTTTGAACACTCACTAGAGGGATACATAAGAAATCCCACCACTTTTCACCAAATCTCAGAGAAGTGAGACTATATATTCTTGGCTAGTGGATAGGAAATAAACAACTACTAGGAAGGCTCTCCACCAGTAGTGCAAAAGAAATAAGTGTCATTAGAAACATGCCTTCTAGAGAGGGCCAAAGAAAGACTCTCCACCAGTAGTGCAAAATAAATAAGTGTCATTAGAAACATGCCTTCTAGAGAGGGCCAAAGCAAGGGGCAAGCCACCAATCATCATTCTTCAAAGAGACATCTTGCATTTGAATGGGGCTTTATTAATCCCCCTTCTATAATAGTCAATTTCCACCATTACCTACTTTTACGAAGGCCCCAAACAGAATTGGATTTAGTTGCCAAAAATCGATGAGACTATCCTTAAGAAGTAGGTGATAGATTTGATTAACAAAAGCACCCCCCAAACCTAGTTAGTCCACAAGTCTCCAATCCTATCAAGATGCTCTCGAACAAGTCTAAGGAAAGGCTATCGATCCTACAAATGCAAGGAAACCAGGTCCCACAAACGAGGTGTCTGTGAGGGATCCAAAAATCCCATCAGATGGTGTGAAAGGACATCAAGACACCACATGCTAATAGTGTTCCATCAATAATAGAAACCAATTCCAACCATCCTAGTTGATGAAATTTGGGGTGATCATATTGTTTTCCTTTCTAGGAGACCAACCTAGAAAAACCAACAATTCAATGTGCAAAGAGTTGGCATGCAATTGATCTTCCATTGGAAGCCAAACTACCTTTTAAAGCACAACCTTCCATGAGCACACCAAAGGAGTTAATAGAAGAGAAGATGCCAATAACTGGTTGATCAATATTAAGCACATGCCACTAGGAGCCCTAGATTTTAGTGTTCCCATGCACAACACCCTAGTCCTTGTCCTTGAGAAAAGTGGACAAGAGAGACCCAAGGCTGATGACCAACACACATGGCTTGAAATAACAATCAATAAAGGTCAATGATGTGAGTCTCCACATCTAAAACAACATCATTACCCATGTTCTTAGGAGTGTAAACATCTCTCCAAGAAACCCAAGAAATACTAGTATGCAATGAATCATTTTTCCAAAGCATAAAGCAAATAGCCTGGGTAATCCAATGCAAACTACTCTTGGACCAAGTCAAGAGAGGTATATAATAAGTAAGCATGGGGAGCATGATTGTTTGCACCACTTTGAGGCACACATGGTAAGGCCATGCTTGAGATTTCCAATAAAGGAATTTGGATTCTACCTTGTCACAATGATTAGTTAGGCATAACATTGGCACTCAAATAATAACACTGATGTCTTACAATATGTCCTTTTTGAAACACTTTTTGTTGCCACCCTAAGGCATGTAGATAAGATTTAGTGTAGTTTGATGAGAGATAACTTAAGATTGTTAATGTGCAATCCCAAAGCTTAACCAAAAAAATCTCAAGAAAGTCACACATATACAATGCCTTATGAAGATTATCGCGATCAACTTTCCATATCATAAAGGTATCATTAGCTAATGCGTACCCAACAAAATGATGATTCGACAAAAGTGGTAAACCAACTAGCTATCGGTTATTACCTAAATGTGATAGTATTATTAGAATAGGATTGGTAATGAGAGTAAAAAACAAGGAACTTAGAGGGAGTCATGTTTTGCTAATCGCATTGAAGCAAAGGGCTCAATCGGTCCACCATTAAGCATGTTTTACTAATCACGCTAAAGTAAAGGGCTCAATAAATCCACCATTAAGCATGACTCAAGAAGAGGCATCCCTATTGATAATGTTTATCGAGTGAGATATGCGAGGCCTAACGCCCATAGTCTACACGAGCTCATATAGAATGGACCATTCCAAATAGTTAAAGGCATTTTTGAAGTTTAACTATAAAAGAGCAACCTCTTGATTTTGAGTGCTATGCATAGTCGATTCCCATTTGTGCATCCAAATTGTTATGCAAGATATTCCTACCCTTGATGTAGCCATATTCTAATTTGAATGCACAATGGTAGGGAGTACTCATGAAGGCAATTAGCCAACACCTTGGAGGAGATATTATAGATGATGCCCATCAATAAGATTAATCTCTAATGTTTGAGCATAAATGGTGAAGGAACCTTGGTGATCAACTTAATGATGCCCTCCTTTCAAGATGTAGGCATAATTCTAGTGGCCCAGACCTCATGTCACATAGCTATCAAGGGCTTATCCAAGTAAGTAGCATTTGTGAGACTATCCCAACCAGGTCATTTATCAGTGATTACATGCAATGTAACATCCATGGTCTCATCCTCTTCATGAATATCAAACTCCACAAGAGAAATAACCCATAAAACACTGAATGAGAATGGGTAATTTGATCAAAATGTGGCTTTCATGAATCAAGAAGATTCATAAATATTGCCCATACAAATGCACACTAGCCTTAGGATTTCTAACCATCTAATTATTGATAGTCTACAACCGCACCATATTCTCCTATGCAAAGGATGCATGCAGTGAGAAGATAAAATTTGTGATAGGCATGAGGTATCCCTGCAAGCCTTTTGTCAAAGCCTTAAGCTTGGCCTGATTTGATAAGAGCAGAGTTGAAAGTGCTTAATGATATCAACCAAGCATGAAGAGAAGGATACCAAAAATGCATGATGTGGGGAATTAAGAAATAGGGAATGAACCAACTTTGATATCTCCAAAGATAACATGCACGAGTTGCCTATAAAGCAAGACATGATGAATTCCATATGGCCTAGCAACCCATTGCACGTTTCCAATCAATTGAATAAAGGATGCAGTCCTTGTACATGGAAAATCAAGTAAAATTTGATTAAGTTGTTATATCATGTAACCATTGAAGACCTCATGGCTCAAAAAGGAGGAATTAAGGTGCAAGGGGAGCTTGCCCCAAAATGGCCAAAGATACTAATGGGCCTTTTGAGACTACAAGGGAAAGTGATCCAATAGAACATATTCCTATGAAACTTTCATTTCCCACTTCGCCAGCAAAAAAGCATAATCATGCATACGATCTAGATGACTCCTATATCACTACGTTGTGCTAAGTTGAAGGTATATCCAAAATCCAATGGACATAGCTAAAGCCAAATATCTTGTTTAAGGGCCACCACTGATACAAGGTCATCCCAATCATGACCTTTTGCTGCATCCATTACATATTAGGGGAGATTTGGACTCAAGTTTGGGCCTTGTAAGAAATTTCGGGTCAGCATAGAGAGAGGTAATTCAAAAATCAATAAAAATGGCTAAAAAGTAAAAAATATCAAGATTTCTTTATTTTTTCCAAAATACAAAAATTAGCTTGTAGCCTTTAAGTTGTCAATTAGCCTTGATTAAGAGTTTAGAGGTCATTTCTTGGAATTAAGTGCCTAGTGCTCAAAACTTGCCAGTTCATATCTGAATCGATTGGAATTAATGACACAGTCTCTTGTTATCAAAAGATGAGCCAAAAGACTACATGAAGCCTTGTACATTTCGAAGATTTCAATGTATTCTCCCTCATTTTTTTGAAAGCAACTTCACAAACATTGCGAACAAGGATGGATGAAGGTGAATCAACATCACAAACAGAGATTGCTAGGGTGGAATCAACAGGGATGGAGATTGCTTGGGTGGAATCAACATCACAAAGGGAGACGACAGTGTTCGAATCATCATCAAAGAGATAAATGAGAGAAGCATATCATCTCCATTCCAAGGTTGATAGCGAGTATGAGTCATTAAGTAAGAAAAACAAACCTTGTCTCATGTCTTCTACATCCAAAGAACTTTGTAGGTTGTGAGGAAAGAGAAATATAGATCTATAAACAGATTGGAAATTGTATCCAAAAGTTCATTTGCATAACTCCATGCCTCTGTTCATGGATATTACATCCTTAGTAAGCTTCATTGGAAATGGTTATAAATGGCCTCTTAGGATACACTTAACATTTGGATGCCATTAGCAATGTACACAAGTTAGAAAGAGGTTTGTTAGAGAAGGAGAATGCCTCTTTGAGGCAAACATTAAAGCAATGTAAGCACAAATTACTGTAGATCCAAAACATACAAGAGCATCTCAAGACATTCATGCATGATGATCCTCTAGTATATAGGGAAAAGAGGGACATATATGCTATTTCCCTTCCAATTCAACCAAATGCTATCCCAACCAAGGCAATACACTCGAGAATGAAAGATGAAGGTTTTCTAGTTTGTGGGGCACAAACATATTCACTTCACCTTTCGTCTTTGGTCCAAGAATGCCAAGCTTTGGTAAATCATAAGGGTTGGAGAAGAATTCTTGCCTAATTTTGTTTTTATGATTTTTTGTCTTTCAAGAAGTTGTTGAAGTGTCAAAATCAGATGATTCTGATGAACTCTCCTTTAGTTGTTTTCCTTTCGATTTTCTTGAAAAATAAATTTTGGAGTTGAAATAAGAAGTAGAAGTAGAAGCCATAAATTTATCTCTTTTTCTTAGGAAGTGTACCTAATGAGCATTGACTGGTTGGAAACCGGAGGGATGAATGATATCATCATCTGAATCTTCTGTAATATTTGATGCTATATCACCATTCGAAGATTCACTGGAAGTTGTCTCTGCAATGTACCATGAAGTGTTACTGGTGGTGGATGAGGTATATCCTTCTTCACTATTAGAAGCATTTTCACTATCAAAACTGTTAGATGAATAACAACTTTCAGTGTCAAAAGAATAATATTAAGAAGAATCGGAACCATAGTGGTGCATGTTTACTTTGGCAGAGTTGGCTTGGTCTTTGCCCTTCTTGGGACACTTGTTAGCCAAGTGTGATAAGCTACCACAAATAAAGCGTTTCAAATCTTTCTTTTTTGAGTTTTTGTCATACTCTTTATTCTTATTAGATTTATGATAAGACTTTCCTTTTCTGTATCTGTGTGAGTTTCTTGAGTGTCGGTAAGACCTGTGTCCATAGTTTTTCCTGTTAAAGTAAGACCTGGAGTTTGATGTGATGACGTGAAGAGTGCTGATGCCGATGGCTATTATGACCGCCTCTGTAAGTAGTGTCACAACTACATTTTTCACAGCTGAAATCAACATCAAACTTATAAGCAATCTTGCAAATAGCTTGGGGGAACTTTTGGTTGAGTTGTGTCATCATATGATGATGCCATACCTCTTTGATAATTTGCTTTATGGTTTGTATTATTTGACCTACACTATCTGTGAAGTCCCTATTCTCATTCTTCATTTTCTGCTTACAGTAGAATGGAACTGGCTCAGGAAAAGAACATAGCAGGTGTTCTTTCATGGAGTTGTCATGCGTGCCAAATCCTTCATATAACAGGTCTCTCATGTAAATTAAGTACTCTTTGTACATCCTTAGATCACACAACTTTGACTTGAAGAAAGCCTCTCTTGCTTCTAGTACATCATCAAGCTTATTACCTACTAATTCTCCTAGTAGGAGGTCAAAGAATATTTATACATGGTTGGCATGTTGAACTATTGCCATTTTTACATGTGGGTGTATTGAGACCCACCATTGCTTCAAGCCATCTACAAAGCCATGGGTCATGGCATTGAGAATATCAATTCTACTGGTTTGTGGCTTTTCTACCATCTTCTGATCGGACATAGGCATACATCATGTAAATCAGGAGCTTAATATCCATAGGTGACTTTCCATCCACTGACCATATTGGAAAGGAGCCTACTTTTTTTGGAACTCCTATCTTCTTGCAAAAGCTGTTGTAAGAGGGCTTAGACGTGGAGGTAGAGGATGTAGCATTTATTGGAATAGACATATTAACATGAGCTATTTTAGAAGATTTTTTACTTACAGAATGTGCATTCATTTGGGCATGAAGCATTGATGTAGGGGAAGTTTGTAGTCTGTGTGGATTGATGGGGACAAAAGCCTCTTCAACACACTATCTCCATCCTCATTTGATGAAGAGAGGGTATATGCTACATTTCTTTGAAAGAAATCTTAGTCATGGTAGTACCATGCCAGGAGTTCTGTGGGAGAAACGTGTGGAGGATGCTATTCTATACTTTCTCCCATAAACCTTGAGTCCAATCTTCCTTCTACATGCTTCGTGAACTCATCTTTATGTTTGTTCTCTTAATCTACACAAAGGGGCATTTGATCTAGTACCTTGTTTGCTGCCCTTTAGCATTGGATGCGGCCAAGGTCATGGTCATCAATTTCATCAAAGGCAATTTGGTAGTCTTTGTTTGACTAGTCCGAGAACATGAATTCCAGGCATTCAACTAATTTAGTGGTGGTATGGCCAAGTTGGAGTGTCTTCTGATATAACCAAGAACGAGTAGGTTGTTCTTGTACATCCGCTATCATAGGACAATATATGTGCTTTATTTCTTTAAGAAGATCATTTGTATACTCTTCTTCAGTTAAGTCAAGATCTTCGTAGCAGTAAAGATCTTTATGTGGTATTGGGGGAGTAACTAGAGGAGTATTGAGAGATCTCGAGGTTCATGCTCCTGTGGTTATTATCATCTTTTCTTTACCCTTTGAAGAGGAAGAAATCTTATGTACATTTAATGTACCTAAAGAAAGGGAAGCGAAATGGGAAGTCCATCCCATCTATAATCTCTTGTTTGAAAAGCTTAACCAATCTATTATAGTGTTGGATGGAGGCACAAGTGAAGAAGTGGCATTAGCAAACAATATTGGAGTTGACCTTGTCGTTGTAGATTTTTACATTTGTTGACATAACACAAGCAATTGATCTGATATTTGCTGAAGTGAGGGCGCAGATATGAAGCAGCCTTGTATTGGTTACTCTCACACTCAAACTCTTGAACTACACTAGGCACAAAAGATAATGAAGAAGATGCTTTTTCAATCAGCTTTCTACAGTGTTGACATGCACCATGAACAATCTCATCATGTGAGCACGGGTGAGTATGGAATTTGAGAGTGTTGGCCTTTTACGAAGGAGAAATCCTTAGCTGGGGTCGCACTAAGGGTCTTTGAAGAGCCTGCTCTAGAGCAGGAGTGACAAATATATGTTTTTGGGGAAGTAGCAATGTCTTTCCCTTTATATTCTGCACCTTAATTACTTTTGGAGATAACAATTCTTTCTTTTTTATAGAGGAAATATCTAAATGCCATTCATGGGGCAATTCAATCTCTAACCAATTCACACAATCTGGTAAAAAGCTCTGTGTGATTTCATAAGACTTCATGATGATAGTGTGACCTTTGTCTTGGGAGGAGTTTACTCCTTCCACTACTGCAGTAAAGGTTCCTATAGAAATATAGTTGATGCAATAGATGAGATATGATCTTCTCATCGGTAAGACATCCTACAGCACTTGGTGCCTTATACATTTTGGTCCAACCACTTCAGTATTTCCTATAAAGGGAAGAAGGCGGACATGCCCCTGTTGCCTAAGATTGGTAGGACTATCTACTCCATCTTTGAAACAACCACTCCATCAAAGGAAGTTGCTAGAACTCAATGGATTAAACAAGAAATGCAAAAATATGATGAGGAGATTCAAAAGATACAAAAGCATCTCAAGACATTCATGCATGATGACCCCCTAATATATAGGGAAAAGAGGGATATATATGCTATTTCCCTTCCGATTCAACCAAATGTTATCCCGACCACGGCAGTACACTCGGGAATGAAAGATGAAGATTTGGAACTGTGTAGAGAAGAGATAAAGACTCTTCTGGAGAAAGGGCTGATTGGGCCGACAAACTCTCCATGGTCTTGTCAGGCATTTTACGTCAACTAGCAGTCACATCAGAAGAGAGGTAAAAAGAGAATGGTTATTAAATATAAACCATTAAACAAGTTTCTAATTGGGCATGGTCACCCAACCCCTCTCAAGGACTTGTTGTTGAAAAGATTGAAGAAGGCAAATGTTTTTAGTATGTTTGACTTGAAGTTTGGTTTTTGGCAACTCTCCATTAAAGCCAAAGACCGATACAAAACAACCTTTTGTGTGTGACAAGGGCACTACCAATGGACTATCTTATCCTTTGGGATCAAAATAGCTCCCACTAAGTTTCAGGAATGGACACATTCCATATTTGGTAAGTTTCCTTTCTACTTGACATATATTGATGATATCCTAGTGTTTTCCAAAATAGTTCAGGATCATTCGGAACATGTCTCCCACTTTGCAAAGGCCATTGAAGATGAAGGAATGGTTTTGTTCCTGACAAAATCTATCATGTTCCAAACTACATTGGAGTTTTTAGGAATAGAAATTAATCAAGGACAAATTAAATTGTAGGATCATGTGCTTACAAAAATCTTTGATATGCTAGACATTTTGAGTAGTGTAAAGCAACTTCAACAATTTCTAAGTTGCTTAAATTGAATTAATTCTTCAACTCCTAATATTGCCAATTACTCCAAGGATTTATATCCTCTCCTCTACAAAGACAATTTCCATTGGCAATCCATCCATACACTGGCAATACAAAATATTAAAAATATAACTAAGCATCTTCCTCCTTTATGCTTGCCAACTGGCCTTCCACTAATTTTGTAGACTAATGCCTCCGACTCAGGGTGGTAGCATGCTCACGCGAAGAAGAACCTTCAATATTACATCCTTGTAGATATGCCTCATGCATATTCTCTAGCACACAACATAACTATCCCTCCTACCACTGGGAGATCTTGGCTATGATTAAAGCAATCAAAGCTTTTTAGATTCTTCAAAGAATTTGTTCCCTTCACAATCCTTACAAATTTGAAGCATGTTTCGAGATACTTGACTAAGAAAGCTCCGAATGAAATTGGGAATAAAAGACTTTTAAGATGGTCACTTTTCTTTCATGCCTTAGATGTCACTTTTGAAGATGTGCATGGCATCTAGAATATTGTTGCAAACCTCTTGTCCCGAAAGCCACCTTGACACCTCAAAACATAAAGCTTTGTACAATATTCCTTTTTGATTGTATAATATCTTTTGATTGTTTCCACCAAAAGGCATAAATTTGCTAACATCAGCCCACACTACGGAGATACCTTCTTACCTCTTTACGTGGAAAGCCTTGTAACCTCAACTTAGACCTATAAATACTCCCCATTGTATCATTCTTCAACAACGGATACAAGCAATGCAAGTAATACCAAACATATTCAGAGAGCATTCATCTCCAAGTTCTTGTCTTCTTTGAAGCTTTCTTCAGCTTTCTCACATGTCTTACACTCCACACTCTGCATTCTCTTGGCTCCACTCTATGTTTCTACCCTGTCTTGTGTTTCCTCTTTCCGCTGTGTGCACCTGTGTTTGGTATCATAGCCAATACACTTACCAATTTGAGAGAAGCAAAGGTCGTCAGTGATGCTAAGAGGTTTATCTCATGTTTAGGCAGTGAGACTTTGTGTGTGCCATGTTTGCCCTTTTTAAGCATTTAAATCCTTTACAGTTGAGTAATCCCTCATGGCTTCTTCCAAGCAAGTTGGAAATGTGTTCTCCTCCGCCTTCAAGACATTGTCTGAACGATACAAGTCATTGGGAAATTCGACAATCATTATGGACAAGCTCTAAGTGGATTTTCCCAGAGATAGGTGCATCTCACATTTATGGTGAACAGAAAAACTTCAACTATGTATATCGAGGATCAGGGAATTCTGACAGTAGGAGATTCACTCTCTGAGGATCAGCATGCTAATTTGGTATCACTCGTGTATCCTAAATTTCAAAAACACCAAAACAAAAAAGATTATCCCTATATTCACTTAGGCTACATAGCTATTGGGATTATACCCTTGTTTCGCCGAGGCTTGAATGCTTCATGCATGGCTACAGTATTAGATACCTGTCATCTTAATCTACATGATATGATAGTAGGTCTAGCACTTTCACCTTTATCTAATGGCCCAATTTACTTTGAATTGTGCCCCAATTATGTTGTTGTTATAGATGACCCATACCTGCTAGAGTTACTAATGCTTCACATTAGGACTATGAGATCTATCAATACTCCTCTAGTTACTCCCCAAATACCACATAAAGATCTTTACTGCTATGAAGATCTTGACTTAATTTAAGAAGAGTATACATATGATTTTCTTCAAGAAATACATCACATATATTGTCCTATGATAGTGGATGTACAAGAACAACCTACTAGTTCTTGGTTATATCAGAAGACACTCCAACTTGGCCATACCGCCATTAAATTAGCTCAATACTTGGAATTCATGTTCCTGGACTGGTCAAACAAAGACTACTGAATTGCCTTTGATGAAATTGATGACCATGATCTTGGTCGCATTTAATGCCAAAGGGAAGCAAACAAGGTACTAGATCAAATGCCCCTTTGCGTAGATCCAGAGAACAAACATAAAGATGAGTTCACCAGGCATGTAGAAGGAAGATTGGATTGAAGGTTTACGGGAGAAAGTATAGAACATCATCCTCCACATGTCTCTCCGACATCTTAATCTACCTGATATGATAGTAGGTGCAACAGTTTCACCTTTATCTAATGGCCCAATTTTCATCGAATTGCGCCCCAATTATGTTGTTGCTATGGATGACCCATACATGCAAGAGTTACTAATGCTTCACATTAGGACTATGGGTTTACAACTGAAGGCGTCCTCCGCCCATCTTGCCATACAATATAGAATGGTGTTCCGTTGTATGTCTTTAGCCATACCAAGGGTAGTGGAAGGAGTAAACTCCTCCCAAGACAAAGGTCAAACTATGATCATAAAGTCTGATGAAATCACACAGAAGTTTTTACCGAATTGTGTGAATTGGTCAGAGATTGAACTGCCCCATGAATGGTAGTTAGATATTTCCTCTTTATAAGAAAGAAGGAATCGTTACCTCCAAAAGTAATTAAGGTGCAGAATATAAAGGGAAAGACATTGCTACTTCCCCAAAACAGATATCTAACACTCCTGCTCTAGAACAGGCTCTTCAAAGACCCTCAGTGCAACCCCAGCTAAGGATTTCTCCTTCGTAGAAGGCCAACACTCTCAAATTCCATACTCACTCGTACTCACATGATGAGATTGTTCATGGTGTATGTCAACACTATAGAAAGATGATTGAAAAAGCATCTTCTTCATCATCTTCTATGCTTAGTGTAGTTCAAGAGTTTTAGTATGAGAGTAACCAATACAAGGCTGCTCCATATCTGCGCCCTCAAGATAATACTTCTTGGACAGTAGAAATTCAAGCAATGAATTGGACTCATCTTGCTTTGAAACGATTAATAGAAAAGATGGAATCACTTCAGCAAATATCAGATCAATTGCTTGTGTTATGTCAACAAATGTAAAAATCTACAACAACAAGGTCAACTCCAATATTGTTTGCTAATGCCACTTCTTCACTTGTGCCTCCATCCAACACTATAATAGATTGGTTAAGCTTTTCAAACAAGAGATTACAGATGGGATGGACTTCCCATTTCTCTTCCCTTTCTTTAGGTACATTAAATGTACATAAGATTTCTTCCTCTTCAAAGGGTAAATAAAAGATGATAATAACCATAGGAGCACGAACCTCGAGATTTTTCAATACTCCTCTAGTTACTCCCCCAATACCACATAAAGATCTTTACTGCTACGAAGATCTTGACTTAATTAAAGAAGAGTATACAGATGATCTGTTTCAAGAAATACAACACATATATTGTCCTATGATAGTGGATGTACAAGAACAACCTACCAGTTCTTGGTTATATCAGAAGACACTCCAACCTGGCCATACCGCCACTAAATTAGTTGAATACTTGCAATTCATGTTCCCGAATTGGTCAGACGAAGACTACTGAATTGCCTTTGATGAAATTGATGACCATGATCTTGGTCACATCCAACACTAAAGGGAAGCAAACAAGGTACTAGATCAAATGCCCCTTTGCATAGATCCAGAGAACAAACATAAAGATGAGTTCACCAGGCATGTAGAAGGAAGATTGGATTGAAGGTTTATGGGAGAAAGTATAGAACATCATCCTCCACATGTTTCTTCGACATCTTAATCTACCTGATATGATAGTAGGTGCAACAGTTTCACCTTTATCTAATGGCCCAATTTTCATCGAATTGCGCCCCAATTATGTTGTTGCTATGGATGACCCATACATGCAAGAGTTACTAATGCTTCACATTAGGACTATGGGTTTACAACTGAAGGCGTCCTCCACCCATCTTGCCATACAATATAGAATGGTGTTCCGTTGTATGTCTTTAGCCATACCAAGGGTAGTGGAAGGAGTAAACTCCTCCCAAGACAAAGGTCAAACTATGATCATAAAGTCAGATGAAATCACACAGAAGTTTTTACCGAATTGTGTGAATTGGTCAGAGATTGAACTGCCCCATGAATGGTAGTCAGATATTTCCTCTTTATAAGAAAGAAGGAATCGTTACCTCCAAAAGTAATTAAGGTGCAGAATATAAAGGGAAAGACATTGCTACTTCCCCAAAAACAGATATCTGACACTCCTGCTCTAGAACATGCTCTTCAAAGACCCTCAGTGCAACCCCAACTAAGGATTTCTCCTTTGTAGAAGTCCAAAACTCTCAAATTCCATACTCACCCATGCTCACATGATGAGATTGTTCATGGTGTATGTCAACACTGTAGAAAACTAATTGAAAAAGCCTTCTTCATCATCTTCTGTGCTTACTGTAATTCAAGAGTTTGAGTATGAGAGTAATCAATATAAACCTTCAATCCAATCTTCCTTCTACATGCCTGGTGGACTCATCTTTATGTTTGTTCTGTGGATCTACACAAAGGGGCATTTGATCTAGTACCTTGTTTGCTTCCCTTTGGTGTTGGATGCGACCAAGATCATGGTCATCAATTTCATCAAAGGCAATTTGGTAGTCTTTGTTTGACCAATCCAGGAACATGAATTCCAGGTATTTAGCTAATTTAGTGGTGGTATGGCCAAGTTGGAGTGTCTTCTGATATAATCAAGAACCAATAGGTTGTTCTTGTACATTCACTATCATAGGACAATATATGTGCTGTATTTCTTGAAGTAGATCATCTGTATACTCTTCTTCAATTAAGTCGAGATCTTCGTGGCAGTAAAGATCTTTATGTGGTATTGGTGGAGTAACTAGAGGAGTATTGATAGATCTCGAGGTTCCTGCTCCTATGGGTATTATCATCTTTTCTTTACCCTTTGAAGAGGAAGAAATCTTATGTACATTTAATGTACCTAAAGAAGGGGAAGAGAAATGGGAAGTCCATCCCATCTATAATCTCTTGTTTGAAAAGCTTAACCAATCTATTACAGTGTTGGATGCAAGCACAAGCGAAGAAGTGGCTTTAGCAGACAATATTGGAGTTGACCTTGTTGTTGTAGATTTTTACATTTGTTGACATAACACAAGCAATTGATCTGATATTTGCTGAAGTGATTCCATCTTTTCTATTAATCCTATCAAAGAAAGATGAGTCCAATTCATTGCTTGAATTTCTACTGTCCAAGAAGTATTATCTTGAGGGTGCAGATATGGAGAAAGTATAGAACAACATCCTCCACATGTTCCTCGCACAAAACTACCGGCATGGTAATACTATGACCAAAATTTCTTCCAAAGAAATGCAACATATACCCTCTCTTCATCAGATGAGGATGAAGATATTGTAATTGAAGAGGATTTTGTCCCCATCAATCCACATAGACTACAGACTTCCCCTACATTAGTGCTTCATTCCCAAATGAATGCACATTCTAAAAGTAAAAAGTCTTCTAAAATAGCTCGTGTTAATATGTCTGTTCAAGTAAATGCTAAATCCTTTGCCTCCACATCTAAGCCCTCTTACAACAACTTTTACAAGAAGATAGAAGCTCCATAAAAAGTAGGCTCCTTTCCAATATGGTCAATTGATGGAAAGTCACATGAGGAGATTAAGCTCCTGATTTACATAATGTATGCCTACGTCCGGTTAGAAGATGGTAGAAAATGCACAAACCAATAGAATCAACATTCTGAATGCCATGACCCATGGCTTTGTAGGTGGCTTGAAGCAGTGGTGGGTCTCAATACACCCACAAGTAAAAATGGCAATAGTTCAGCATGCTGACCCTATACAAATATTATTTGAGATTTACTAGGAGAATTAGTAGGTAATAAGCTTGATGATATACTAGAGGCAAGAGAGGCTTTCTTCAAGTCAAAGTTGTGTGATCTAAGGATGTATAAAAAGTACTTAATTTACATGAGAGACCTGCTATATGAAGGACTTGGTGCGCATGACAACTCCATGGAAGAACACCTTGTATGTTCTTTTCCTGAGCCAATTCCATTCTATTATAAGTAGAAAATGAAGAATGAGAATAGGGACTTCACAGATAGTGTAGGTCAAATAATACAGACCATAGAGCAAACTATTGAAGAGGTATGTCATCATCAGAAGGTGACACAACTCAGCCAAAAGTTCCCCCAATCTGTTTGCAAGACTGCTGCTAAGTTTGATGCTGATTTTGGTTGTGAAAAATGTAGTTGTGACACTACTTACGTCATCGGCACTGTTCACGTCCAGAAACTATTCAAACTCCAAGTCTTTCTTTAACAGGCAAGACTATGGACACAGGTCTTCTCAACACTCAAGAAAATCACATAAATACAGAAAAGGAAAGTCATATCATAAATCTAATAAGATTAAAGAGTATGACAAAAACTCAAAAAAGAAAGATTTGAAATGCTTTATTTGTGGTATCTCATCATACTTGGCTAACAAGTGTCCCAAGAAGGGCAAAGACCAAGCCAACTCTGCCAAAGTAAACATGCACCAGTATGGCTCCGATTATTCTGAAGATTATTCTTCCGACACTGAAAGCTGTTATTCATATAATAGCTATGACAGTGAAATGCTTTTAATAATGAAGAAGGATCTACCTCATCCACCACCAGTAACACTTCATGGTACACTGTGTTAGATATGATCAATGCCCCACCCTCATTAGGTGCTACCAATGATCCATGGTGCTCAAAGTTGTAAGGCCCCCATTATGAGGAGAAGCCAAATGTGAGCCCGGACATTGGTTGAGTCCTGACTTTAAATCAGATGAGGTCTATGTGACTGGATGGCAAAAAGGCGACCATTGTGGCCCGATGGTAAAGGGATGGAATATTCCTTGGCCGACTAGTGGAGCCTTATATGGTAGGTCGGTCAGGCCAACCTCACGGCCTTTGCAGGCTATAAAAGCTAAACCCCTTCACAGCCATCGATCACTCATCTTTCACCCAGTCAGAGTTATTGTTCCAGATAGCCTTAAGCTCTTCACCTATCTTCTGTCTAGATCGCCATCTAAGCTTCACACAGTGGAAGCGCATGGGTGGATAGAGCCATCTTTGTATCAGTTGTTTGGAGTTAAAGAATTTACTGATTCCCCTCTTATATGTTGTGTACTCTCTATCTCTTTCTCAGATTTTGTTCGTTGCACCGTGTAATATTTTACACACTGTAGAGACAACTTCCAGTGAATCTTCGAATGATGATACATCATCAGATATTATAGAATATCTAGATGATGATATCATTCATCCCTCCAATTTCCAACCAGTCAATGATCATGAGGTACACTTCCCAGGAAAAACAGATAAATTTATGGCTTTTGCTTCTACTTCTACTTCTTATTTCAACTCCAAAAATGATTTTTTAAGAAAATCGGCATACACTCATTCATGTCACACATGCATA